>NC_053024.1:411150042-411341397 GCF_003073215.2 Triticum urartu
GTACCCATTGAGCAAAGATAGGTTGTAATTGTATGGCAGTACGGAGCCACTACGAAGAAATTATGGGAGTTACGAAAGAAGCTTCGGACTCATATTGTTCATGGGTTGAGAGCGGGAGTTGAACTCTAGGAGGTCGAATCCCCCCTTGTTCCTCAGTAGCTCAGTGGTAGAGCGGTCGGCTGTTAACTGACTGGTCGTAGGTTCGAATCCTACTTGGGGAGATTTTATTCATTCTTTAATGTAAGAATTTTAATGTAAGAATAAAGAATTGAATTAAAGGGCTTGCTTTGACCCTTAGGAGTAGGTAACCCGTTCGCTATCCTTGTTTCTATTTCTACTGCATTCTATCTCATCGTATCACATTCTGTTCTCCCCTGGACGCCGAGGGCGTCCTTGGGGTGATCTCGTAGTTCCTACGGGGTGGAGACAATGGGGTCGGTCCATGGATTTTCCTTCCTTTTGCTACATTTCTCTCAAAGGGTTGAAGGGAGATAGTGCATCAAGTTATTCGCAAGGGCCAACTTGATCCTCTTCCCCAGGGGTCCCAGATGAGGGAAGCCTAGGAGAGCCGCCGACTCCAACTATCGTCCATGTACGATCCATACTAGATCGACGTAAGAAAAAAATCTTTTTTATTTTTAATTTAAGAAACTAGTGTATTTTTTTGAGGGCATAAGCTCCTATCTATATCTACTTTCCTTGAGCATAATATAGGGTTTTTTATTTGATTCTAAATTCCAAGATAACTCATTAGAATTATTAATAAGATGGTCCTAATATATTAGCAATATTTAGATTGCCCCCTCTTTTTATTCACTTTATTACTTCTATTCTAGACCCTATCCCTATGGTTTATTCTTATTACACCAGAGCGTTTCCGAGGGCGAATCCACTTTGAATTTGATAAATGTATTGCTTGTGAAGTATGTGTTCGCGTATGTCCGGTAGATTTACCCGTATTGATAACCATTTTGGCCACTACCGTCAAAACAAACCCTAATCCTAGTTTGAGGATAGAACTATGGTATGGTTTCTCTAAACCCAGTATCGGCAGGCCCAGTTACTCTCTTAATTGATAGATCATACTCTTTTCGTCAGGAACGTCTTGTTTAGCGAAGCGAGCAAGTTTCTGAAACTGGATATTGTATTGGTACACGGACATACTGCCTTGCTTGAGATTGCGGAATTTCTCACGCTTACTCTCAGCAACACTTGTTGGAATATGATGAGCTTTGAAGTCTCGGCGGAAATCATCCCAGGTAATCACACGACCTCCTCTGGAATCTTTGTATTGTTGATACCAATCAGCAGCTTGGTCCTTGAGTTGAAAAGAAGCAAACTTGACAAAGTCCTCAGGCCTGACATTGCTACATTCAAAATGCTTGCAGATGTCCATGAGCCAATCATCGGCGTTTGTGGCCTCGACGCAGTTGCTGAAAGACTTCGGCTGGTTTGCAAGGAACTGGTTGAGAGTAGCAAACTAAGGCTGATTGTTGAAATTCCCTTGGCCATGATTTCCTTGGTTGCCTTGACCTTGGTTGCGCTCTTGCAAGAGTTGCAAAAGCATCTGAGTGTTGGCGTTGGTGGCTGCCATGATAGCTCGCCATGCCTCCGGAGGTGGAGGTGGTGGCGGGCGGTTCGCCTGACTCCCATCATTGCGTTCCGGATTCAGACGCGTTGGAGGAGCCATCCTGAAGAGGGTGACATCCGTTAGAATCTTGATAGACAAGTTGAATTAATGGATAGAAATTGCAACATATAGTCTTCACAATAAACATTCGAACAAGGATGAATGAATGAATTCCAAAGTAAATCATCACATGTCCATCAAGGTGAGAAGCCACTTAGATAAAGGTAGATGAATGAAACAAGAAGGTACGGCTGGAACAAATAAGTGGTAAGGATTACCCAATCACAAACCAAATATCTACGGGAAGAAATACTAGAGCTACTTGAATTCCCACCTATGAACTCCCGAAACTTTCTGGTTATGCAATCAGGTGTTGGGTATACACGGGAAGCATAATATCTCACCCGAACTAACAATCCCTACATCTAGTTGTATCCATCCTTCAACACATAACCAAGTAACCTTCGGAAATCATGTACCTCAACCTTCAAAAAGCATCTGTCGAGGATATACCCCACGGTGTGACCCGGTTGGAGATATAACCCGGCTGGGACTTGATGTTTCATTGGTGACCCAGTAGACTAAGCCAGCGGGAACAGTTAAGCAGGTTAAGCCGGCGGGAACAATTAAGCAGGTTAAGCCGGCAGACACAGTCAAGCATTGTAAGCCGGCAGACACAGTCATGTAAGACGGACATTTAAGCCAGACAGTTAAGCCAGATTGTAAGTCGGATTGTAAACCAGCTTACGTTAAGAAGCCCAAGACGTTAAGAAGCCCAAGACATTAAGAAGCCCATGGTGAGAAGCCCATGGTAAGACGTCATTATAGGTTAAGTCCTAATCCGAGTTTGACTCTACATGTAACCCGCCCCTTCAACTTATATAAGGAGGGGCAGGGCACCCCAAGAGGGAGATGTTGAATAATTGTTAAGTCTAGACACAACTAGGAGAGCCGGAATTACGGCGACTCCATCATGAGCATAATGAGACCTAGCCACAAACAGCATGTAGGGTTGTTACCGGATGATGTTTCCTGGGGCCCGAAGCTGTCTAAACCCTTGTATTGTGTTGCCTTTCTCGATTCCGATCAACCCCTCTCAATTTACCACACAGACGTGTTGGCCTCACGACTAAGTCTTTTTCACTAGGACATCTGCCGTGAAAATTACACGACAGTTGGCGCCCACCGTGGGGCTTGCACACGGTGGTGATGAGTTCTTGCAGGGATCTTTCCAGGGGTCGAGAAGCTCACGATTGATCAGGGGAAGAAGAGCCAACATAAAATAGTTGCCCAAAATAATTCAGCATGGACAACCTTGGAGAGAGATTGGCAGGTTCATCATCAAAGGAGTTGGACTTGCTGTTGAGCCGCCTACGCCGGCTGGATGATCCGCCGAATTGCAGATATCGCCAAGTACAAGTTTTTATGGTGGATCACTGATTCGAGCAGCCGCCATACACTGCTACAATACCAATCAAAACAAGGAAACTGCTAGGACAGGTCCTGAGGTTCAGTCCAAGTGGAGACCGAATCCACAAATCAGTAAATTAAACACAACGGCCGGCCACGTATGCAACGATAGACTGAGGCCAAGGAAACTACAACACGGAGCAGATACGGCCAGAGACCCGGGCTCCTCCAGCACCCGTGGCCTTGTTTCGAGGCGCCTGCTGAGCCACTGACCTTGGGGTTGAGCCGCCGTCGTTGAGTCGCCCCGGCCTTGCTCCGAGTCGCTTCGGCCGCTTCAAGTCGCTGTTGCGTCTCCAAGCCGCCACTACAGTTTCTGACCGCTACATTGGCCATGGTCTATGGCCCTGCCTCCACAAGCCGCCGCGGCCCCTGCCGAGCCGCCGGTCCTCGTTGTCAGAGACGCGCCTATGAGCCGCCACCGCTTCCACCGTGATCCGCCACTGCAAGTCGGCATCTGTTTCAAGCCGCCCTATTGTGCCTCAATCACAAGTAACGTTGACCCGTCGCCCCGCCGTGTTCGGCCGCCACCGCTGCCCTGCGCCTCTAGCTGGCCCGAAATTCCTCTGGCTCCCCGGCCTCGCCTTGAGCCAACGGTCGCCGTCGTCGTCTCCAAGCGCCTCGCCTTGAGCCGCCCATGCGGCCACTGCCGCCACGCCTTGAGCCGGCTGGGCAACCCGCCCCCGTTGACTTGAGCCGCCCTCACCAGTGTGTCGGCCTTGTGCTGCCTCTGCTTCAAGTCGCCAATGCCTTCGCCGAGCCGCCGCCTCTCTTCACCGAGAATCTCCTCAGCTGCTGTTGCGGCTCGCCCTCGCCGGAGCAGTCTCGATTCCAAACCGCTGGACAGACCTCACATCACCTCTGTCCTGAGTCGGCCGTCCCCACTGCTGGAACTGCGCGTCAAGGCCGATGCCGCCTGCGAGCTGCCGCGGTTGCCTTCAAATCGGGGCCGCGTTGAGCCGCCCTTACTGCATTGAGTCGCCTCGCGACCCTCGTCGCCCGTCGAGCCGCCGTCCGTATCCGAGATTCCATTCACCGCCCGGGCTGATCCCATCCGTGCCTGCTTTTAGTGAGGATGATTGCGAACATATTATTTGGGCTCTGAGGGATGATGCTGATAAATATCTCAAATGTCGTGACCTTATGCTTGGAAGTGGTGGAATGTTCCTTTTGTTGCAGCAGCTCAATAAGTAGGCCAAGCTCTCGATGTCCAGGATGCCACATGAATACTCTCCGATTTCTGCAGTAGGAAATCACAACCAAAGTTTCAAATAGTACGCAGAACCGCCTCTACTTATGAGAACATGGAGAATAATATACGCCGTGGATTGAAAATACCTCTCGTGGGAGAAGATGATTCCTCAGATGACGACTTAAAAATACCACATGAACTCTCTCACAAGTCGCAGCTGGAGGAGCCATGTTGTCTGTGAGTGTTTCAAATTCCTCAAGATTTCGCTGGTTCACCTATTCTAAGCCGCTGTTGTCAAACTGCCCTTGGGCCTCACCTACCTTGCATAAGGCGGGTCAATGCCGAGCTGTCGTACCTCTTTCCGAGTCACCCCATGGATTGAGCCGCCATGCTTCATCCGCCTCGGCCACCGAGAGCCGGCCTCCACCATTGAACGTTGCAGCCAGAGCAAGCTCCGCTTCGCTGGTGTCCGTTGTCGCACGTTGAGCCGGATTTGGCCTCGTCTCTGAACCATTACTCCGAGCCGGACTTCGCCCCGTGGCTTTGATCCATTGAGGATGAGCCGCCGCACCTTCGCCTTGATTCCGGCCTGCGAGCGGCCCGCCCTATCGCTCACCATCACCTTAGTCGCCTCAGCCGTGGCCCGTCTGCGAGCGAAGTGCGAGCCGCCGGTGAACCTGGCTTCCGCAGTGAGCCGCCCTCGCTGGCTGCACTGCTACGCCGCGTCATGCCTCCGCCTTTGCTGTGAGACCGATGAGATATTACAGTATGTGGAGAATTAACTACAGAGGGACACACTACGGACATCAAAGGAGACAAGTACGTACCATGTTCATAAGAAAAAAGAAAGATGGATGTCTTCTACGCGGCAAGCAGTGTACATTTGCTAATACCACAGGAAAAGGCTCCCAGTGCACAAGCTTCGGAGATTTATTCAGCTACTAGATACAAAGTACTAGATGCTACCTACATCAGATCTAAAACTTGATGTTACCCACCAGAGGGCCATTGAATCAGAGTAGAAGTACAGATGCTTTAGCTTATGTTTGTTGCTATCATCATAAACGCCAGATGCCAGCGAATTGAAGTTCGTTTGGGTTTCCATCAGACATGCTTGAGTTGGCCTGCCGCTCAGTGAAATCTGGCCGTCTGTCGTGCCGCTCCGACCTGCCTCCTGTATGGTCGCGGGACGCCTCCACTATGACCCGCCGCGTCGCTTTCACGGTTAATCTGCCTTACGTCACCGAGAACCGCCACGCCTGGGCCACGGCCGCAACCTCGCCTTCTGAGAGAGGAATTATTTTGTCCGTAATGACTACAGTGCTGAGGTTCATCCCCTTTCGCAAGGGAAAGAGAGAGGGGTTAAATCGTCATTGCAAATACGGAGGGTTGTTCATAGAACGGACCATCTGTTGTCCGGACGAATCAGGTGAAATCTATCCTGTCAAGTTTCTATCGATACATTTTTATTTTTCTTCGAGAACAATTACTCTCGTTTGTGCAAATTCTTATGCAGAATTCATCATTACAAAAGTGACCATCAAGCTATGGCCTTTGCTTACATCGGTCGGATCAATGGACAGGGTCATTGATAACCCATCGAGATTCAACATATTCCAATGTTCCGCTATTCAACTATATGCCGGGTTATATCACGGTCAAATATGGAGAATCTCAAGCCAACTCCTCGAGTCGTCTTAAGACTCGGGGGCTACAATGATATGACTCAGCAAGTTAAACCTGTCTCCCACAAAGCGTTGAAGCTCTCAATATCCGGTTTAAAATCCGGCTCAAGGTAAACCTGTCTCCCACAAAGGTTTGAAGCTCTCAATATCCGGTTCAAAAGCCCGGTTCAAGAAGAATTTATCTCTCACAAAGCTCAAGTTCTTAGGAAAAATTAAAGGGACCAAAAAGAGTCTGTTGCAAGGCACAACTCAAACATAGGTACCCTGCTTCGAAAGACCATTGGGGGCTGATTGTATTTGAATCTAGCTTAACCTCTTTTGGGTCCGACTTTGATCGTATTCGAATCAGAGTCGTTAAAAAAGTCTCAAGGTCATTTGGGGGCTTCCTGTTCAAACATAGGTCGTATTCAAACCAAAGAGAACATAGCTGCCGGTACCCTCTTGACCGGCACAATGCCAAACCCACTAGGGGGTTTCTTGATCATAATCGAATCATAGCTTAACCCCTTTTGGGTCCGACTTTGATCGTATTCGAATCAGAGTCATTAAAAAACTCTCAAGGTCATTTGGGGGCTTCCTGTTCAAACATAGGTTGTATTTGAACCAAAGAGAACATAGCTATCGGCACCCTCTTGATCGGCGCAACGCCAGAACCAATAGGGGGCTTCATGATCGTATTCAAATCCTAGCTTAAAACCTTTCGGTCCAGTTTACGGACCGTATTTGAATTAGAAGCCTCATTTTTTTCTCTGTTTGGCTTATGTTTTTTTGAAAACAATCTTTGGTTTTGTCTTGAGACCTTTTTGTACATATCTGAAGCATATATGTGGTTTCGATTAACCCGGCTTGACTTTGGATGATAAGTCTCCATATATGACAATCATGAACATTTGGAAGTTTTTGGCTTCTAAAGATTGGGTTATCACCCTTACTGCACAGGTATCCTAAACCGACAGTACGATTCAATATCACAGGAACCGGGTTTCCAAACCGGATTATAATATTCAAATCTTTAATAGACAACATGGCTGGATTTTTATTATGGTTATTAATAGCCAATATTATGATGGAGGTCTACAAAGTCGCTTCAGCACAATGGTTATTATTTTATTAATGGACATGATTTATTTTTACAATGGAGGGAATAGTCCCGAGTCGTTGCAGGCTTATGACCCGGCACTTGGGGGCTACATTATTCAAATTGAGATTACATCAAATATGCAAGTCCCATGTCACTGCCAGCATGCACCATGGCACTTGGGGGCTAATGTAAAGTCATTTTTTGATCAACTTATTGAAGACCCGACTCATCCCATTGTAATGATCCGGCCCTTGGGGGCTACCAATTGCTCCTATCACAAATTCAAGGTACACAAGCCTCGGTCCACTATATTGAAAGATCCACTACTCAGTTGGTAGAGTACAAATCTCTTAAACTTATGGACATGGGTTCAAGCCCCATGGTGGAGATTACATCATATGATGTTATTATCAATGAATTGTATACAAAGTCCCAGCTCCATATTATCTTACTGAGCCAGCCTTTGGGGGCTACACGTTGCTGCTCAAGTCTACATGATCATATTTACAAGGTCCCTGCTCATTATTCCATAATGACCAGGCCCTTGGGGCTACAAGTGATATGAATATAATGGAGATCTACATCTTCAAGCCGGCTGAAAATCAGATGAGTATTTCAAGGCTAATATTCTTCACAATATTTTTCTATGAGAAACCAATGTCAGCAAATTGATTATGAATCTGGTATATTGACCCGTACTTCCCACAAGAAGGAAATGACAAGGACTTAAGGATGATCAGGTGCCGGCTTACAAGAGTTCTTAACCCAGAGCATAATCTGTCCAAATTGTTCTTCTGTTTGTTTTACAGGATCGGCTTAACATGGATGAATCCAAATTAAACTGGGGGCTAATGTCGGGGATATACCCCATGGTGTGACCTGGACGGAGATATAACTCGGCTGGGACTTGATGTTTCATTGGTGACCCGGCAGACTATAAGCCGGTGGGAACAGTTAAGCAGGTTAAGCCGGCGGGAACAGTTAAGCAGGTTAAGCCGGCAGACACAATCATGTAAGCCGGCAGACACAACCATGTAAGCCGGCAGACACAGTCAAGCACTGTAAGCTGTCAGACATAGTCATGTAAGCCGGACAGTTAAGCCAAACAGTTAAGCCAGATTGTAAGTCGGATTGTAAACCGGCTTACGTTAAGAAGCCCAAGACGTTAAGAAGCCCAAGACATTAAGAAGCCCATGGTAAGACGTCATTATAGGTTAAGTCCTAATCCGAGTTTGACTCTACATGTAACCCGCCCCTTCAAGTTATATAAGGAGGGGCAGGGCACCCCAAGAGGGAGAGGTTGAATAATCGTTAAGTCTAGACACAACTAGGAGATCCGGAGTTACAGCGACTCCCTCATGAGCATAATGAGACCTAGCCACAAACAGCATGTAGGGTTGTTACCGGATGATGTTTCCCGGGGCCCAAAGCTGTCTAAACCCTTGTCTTGTGTTGCGTTTCTCGATTCCGATCAACCCCTCTCAATCTACCACACAAATGCGTTGGCCTCACGACTAAGTCCTTTTCACTAGGACATCTGTCGTGACAATTCAACGACAGCATCCGTTATATGAGTTATGGCAATACTCCCGAACTCCCTCCCCAATACTGGGCGGCGTTGAGGTTATCTCAGCAACAACTGCATAAAAGAGATTTTCGATGTCGGCGAACTCAGGTATTTCAGAACTGCAACGATAAAATTGTGACAACAACACCTCGGAGCTCAACTCCCCGGGACACTGCCACAACCCCTAAATGTTAGGAGGCACCAAGAACAATGTTCTCGTCACAAGACTATCAGAACAATTCCAAGATACCCGCGTGATCCTAAAAAAATTTCGTGAAATTTGAGGAGAGGAAAGTCAAAAATTCTATGTCATGAGGCCTCACCGGAGCGACAAAGGGACTGAGGAGTAAAAAGAATCCTACACTCCAATATATAATCCTAAGACTAAAACATTTTGTTGTAGACTCAACAACGTCAGCGATTCGATCAAGCAGCGGCTCCTAAGTCGGGGATGGCTCTAATTACCAACTTGTAACACCCATGATGCGGCTATATCTCCCACATGTCGAGGCATGACTTAGAGGCATAACCGCATGGTGGTTTAGTCGCAAGAGGGGTAATCTTCACACAATCCCATGTACTGAATAAGAAAGGGATAAAGAGTTGGCTTACAATCGCCACTTCACACAACAAGTTAAACATACATCATCAAGAGTACAATCAAAGGCCCGACTACGGAACCAAAATAAAGGAAGACAACCCCAGATGCTAGATCCCCGATTGTCCCAACTAGGCTCCACTACTGATCATCAAGAAACGAAACATAGTAATGACCCAGTTCCTCGTCAAACTCCCACTTGAGTTCGGTAGCATCACCTGCACTGGTATCATCGGCACCTCCAACTGTTTTGGAAGTATCCGTGAGTCACGAGGACTTAACAATCTCACACCCACGAGATCAAGACTATTTAAGCTCAAGGGTAGGATAAGGTAATGAGGTGGAGCTGCAGCAAGCGCTAAGCACATATGGTGGCTAACATACGCAAATAAGAGTAAGATGAGAAGCTACGCAAGGGTCGTGAAGCTAGAAGAGATCAAGAAGTGATCCTGAAACTACTTACGTTCAAGCATAACACAAGACCGTGTTCACTTCCCAGACTCCGCCGAAAAGAGACCATCACGGCTACACATGCGCTTGATTCATTTTAATTAAGTCAGGTGTCAAGTTCTCTACAACCGGATATTAACAAATTCCCATCTGCCACATAACCGCAGGCACGGCTCTCGAAAGTTTATACCCTACAGGGATGTCCCAACTTAGCCCATCACAAGCTCTCATGGTCAACAAAGGATATTCCTTCTCCTGGAAAGACCCAATCAGTCTCGGAATCCCAGTTACAAGACATTTCGACAATGGTAAAATAAGACTAGCAAAGCCGCCTGAATGTGCCGACAAATCCCGATAGGAGCTGCACATATCTCGTTCCTAGGGCACATCGGATGAGACATCCTACGAGTAAAACCAACCCTCAAGTTTCCCCGAGGTGGACCTGCAGTCTACTCGGCTCGGACCAACACTCAGAGGAGCACTGGCCCAAGGGGGTTAAAATAAAGATGACCATCGGGTCTACAGAACCCAAGGGAAAAGGCTTAGGTAGGCAAATGTAAAACCAAGGTTGGGCCTTGCTGGAGGAGTTTTATTCAAGGCAAACTGTCAAGGGGCTCCCATAACCCCAAGCACGCAAGGAACGCAAAATCAAGGAACATAATACCGGTATGACAGAAACTAGGGCGGCAAGAGTGGAACAAAGCACTAGGCATAAGGCCGAGCCTTCCACCCTTTACCAAGTATATAGATGCATTAAATTAAATAAGAGATAATGTGATATCCCAACATATCCATGTTCCAACATGGAACAAACTTCAACTTCACCTGCAACAAGCAACGCTATAATAGGGGCTGAGCAAAAGAGGTAACATAGCCAAACAATGGTTTTCTAGGAAGGTGGGTTAGAGGCTTGACATGACAATATGGGAGGCATGATATAACAAGTGGTAGGTAGCACAACATAGCGATAGAATGAACAACTAGCAAGCAAAGATAGAAGTGATATCGAGGGTATGGTCATCTTGCCTGCAATGTTCTCAGAGTTGTCGAAAGCTTGATCCTTGTTAGCATACTCAACAGGTTCCTCATTCACGTACTCGTATCCCGGATCTACCCAAAGCAAGAACACAAGCAATGGAACAACAATCAATCATGGAGCAATGCACAAGCAACATGATGCAATACATGGCATGATATGCAAGATATGATATGCAATGCATATGCGTGCTTCGGAAGGGAAAGAATAATCAATGCATCAAGTTAGCAAACCAAGTATGCCACTGGAAATATGAGGTGATTTCGGTCAAAATCGATATAAGGATCGCCGGAAACGGATGCACGGTTTGCAAATGACAAGCAAAACAAGGATGACGCAAATCTGCGATTAACAACATGATAGCACTTAGAATGCAACAAGAAACTAAGCTACTGCACTCCAACATAGCAACTAAGCATATGAAAGTGAGGTACGAGAGATGCTTTACAAAACATGAACACTTATCTACGGGTAAATCACACTAGAACAGGTTCAAACAAGCATGGAAAAAGTGCAAAAGATATGAGCTTCACAGACTTTGTGAAAATACTAACATGGCATAAACAACATCAGGAAGCAATTTTTAGAGCAAGAAAACAATATGCTACAGGAAAATATCATAGCAACAAAAGGCGTGGCATGCTTCTACTAAATGCATAGAACAAAACTCCCTTACTGGCCATGAGCCAAAAAGGCACAGAAAATATGATGGCACCCATGCAAACGTAGCAAGTTTTATAAACAGATCCAGACTTGGTGAAATTCAGGACATGGCAGAAAACAGATTCATGATAGCAACTTTGCAGGCTCATGCCACTCACCACAAAGCATTACATGACAACACAAGCATACCAACAATAATAATACATGTTCATGAAGCTAAACATAGCAAGATCAAGTTCATAGAATGCATGGCTCACTAGAAAAACACATGGAAATATTGATTAACATGTTTACAATCTTCCAGGAACATTATTTAGCAAAAGTAGAGCAAGAAAATGCCATGCTTGGTCGCTCCAAAATTTCAACCAGAGGCGTGAATGGATAGAGCATAACCATATGCTCAAAACATCCTTATTGAAGTATCTCATAATAAGCATCGATGTCATGGTAGCAACAAGTTTACATGGCATCAAAATAACAGTAGGAAAAGGACTTGGCAAAATCCTAAGTGTCTGAAAACAGCAACATCACGGAGCCTACTTTGCATTCTTGTGCTAGTCACCACATAGATCACAAAAATACAATACTTCCACCCCTGTAAAGATGGCATGACTTAGTTCAAACACATGTAGACATCATGCTCATAGGATGCACACACGAAATGCAACAAAAATGACAAATCATCAAGTTCTGCTAAGAACCAGCAGTTAACATTTTATAGCACTCTTGCAACGAGGATAATGGCATCAATATTGACAGTAACATGCATGCAAATGACACTAACATGAAGAGCTTAACGAGACGGACATTTCGGCATATCATATGCATGATTCGGAGCCACGGTCATCGAGAGACGCCATGATGAAGATGGCATGAAAATGCTAGGGTTTCAAGGACTTAGAAGAATATATCACCTCAAAGATCTAGGGTTCCTCGTCGGCCACGCGAACCGAGGTTGATCCGGAGTGCTCGCCGGAGTTTACGGGGACGAAGAGGACGGCGGCCGGCGATGGAGAGGAGGTGGTCGGAGCCTCGTCGGGGGACAGAGATGGTGACGAGGCGGCGGAGGGCCGCGCGGACCCGCGGGCGGCGGACGGCGGCAGGACGGCGAGGCGAGGCTTGGCGGTGGCGCGGGGTGAGTCGGCGGCGGTAGCGATCTGCGGCGGGTGGCGGCGCAGGCGGCGGGGTCGGGCGCGCGGGCGCGCTAGGGTTTGCGCGCGGCGGCGGCGACCGGTGGATGGGCCAGGCGGGCCCGCCTCGGGCTCGCCGGGCCGCGGCGGCGGCGGACACGAGGTGCCCAGGGATTGGCACGGGCGGCGGTGGCGACTTGTCCGGCGAGATCCGGACGTGTCCGGCGGTGGAGAGGGGAAATACTAGGGTTTCAACTGTGAAATTTCGGGGGGGGAGGTGCAAATATATATGTAGAGGGAGCTAGGAGAGTCCAAATGAGGTATGGTTTTCGCCCACACGATCGTGATCCAACGACGGAGAACATGGAGGTGGTTTAGAAGGGTTATTGGGCTGTTTTGGAGGGGTGTTGGGTTGCAACACAAAAGAGGCTTTTGCGGTTACCCAGTTAACCATTGGGGCATCAAACGACTTCCAAATGGAATGAAATTTGACAGGCGGTCTACCGGTGGTGTATCAAGGCCACTTGACAAATATCGACCCATTCCAAGAACGTTTTTCTCCCGGTCACGAAAAGAGACAAGAGGAGTGCGCCGGGTGCATGTGGGAGTGTCGGATTGCGAAACGGACAATGGGGAAATGATCGGATGCATGACACGAACACGAATGCAAATGCGATGCACATGATGACATGATATGAAATGCATGACATGGAAGAAATACAAAACGGAAGACAAAACCCAACCACGAAGGGAATATCATATCACATAGCCGAAAATGGTAAGAGTCGGAGTTACAAATATGGAAAGTTACATCCGGGGTGTTACAACACTCCACCACTACAACAGGATCTCGTCCTGAGATCTAGGACTGAAAGAACTCCGGATATTCGGAACAGAGGTGATCCTCGTGTTCCCAGGTGGCTTCTCGGTCGGAATGATGTGACCACTTCACTTTTAGGAATTTGATTGAATTGTTGCGAGTCTTGCGCATGGTTTTTTCAAGGATAGCAACAGGATGCTCATGATAAGACAGATCTTCTTGGAGATGAATCTCTTCGAAGTTGATAGTGCGCTCGGGGGTCTTGAAGCACTTGCGAAGCTGTGACACATGAAACACATCATGCACATTTACGAAGTTCGACAGAAGGTCAAGTTGATAGGCAAGGTCGCCTCTTTTGCCAATGATCTTGAAAGGACCCACGTATCTAGGGGAAATCTTCCCTTTGATACCGAAGCGAGGAGTGCCTTTCATTGGTGAGACACGGAGGTAGACATGGTCTCAGATCTCGAAAGCCAAGTGACGATGCTTGCTATCATAGTAACTCTTCTGGCGCGATTGCGCAGCTTTGAGATTTTCATGGATGACTTTACACATTTCCTCAGCTTCTGTGATCAAGTCGTTGCCAAGAAGTTGACGTTCACCAGTCTCTGACCAATTGAGGGGAGTACGACACTTTTCGTCATAAAGAATTTCAACTGGGGCCTTGCCCGAACTCGCTTGGAAGCTGTTGTTGTAGGAGAACTCGGCATATGGAAGACAATCTTCCCACTTCATACCGAAGGAAATGACACAAGCCCTGAGCATATCCTCGAGGATTTGATTTACTCGCTCGACTTGGCCACTTGTTTGAGGATGGAAAGCTGTGCTAAAGTGAATGTTCGTGCCCATGGCCTTCTGGAAAGAGTCCCAGAACTTAGAGGTGAAAATGCTTCCATGGTCTGAAGAGATCAATTGTGGAATACTGTGCAAGGAGACAATCCTGGAGGTGTATAGCTCTGCTGTAACATCCCGAAATTCTAAAATTTGGAATGTTACTTAAATAGATAGTTTTGATTTTTTGTTTGATTGTGGAGTGGTTGCTTGTGTGTAATTGAGCGTAATTGAGTGGAATGTCATTTAAAGGACTTTCCCAAACTTTCATCTTGCATTTATTATCTCCATGAATTCAAATTCTTTTCAAATACAAAGGTTTTTTGAAAAATATTTGAATTTCATTTGGAAATATTTCAAATTTAGAAACCTTATGCAACTCAATGATTTTCAAGAGAGAAGATAAAATGACTTCTTCAAAACATATGAAATATGAGTTGGGAGTTTCGGAGAATCAAATTGAAGACCCCTTTTGAAATTATTTCCAATTTGGAGTTATTTGGCTTTTATTCAAATTATTTTTATCCAAAAATAAAATATATGGAAAATAGGGTAAAATGATTCCCTACATTAGAAAATTGGAGAGAAATAAATTTGAAATCATTTTGGCATTTCTAAAATGATTTTTGTGAGGTTTTATTGCAAGAGTAACACTCTTTGTTTTATTTAAAAAAATTGGAATTTATTTGACGCTAAAAATATGTTCATGTCGTAGAAAATCTTTTTTTGAAATTTTTGATATATAATATGTCTATGTAAATTTTGTTTTTAGTTTCGTTATTAAGTTTACCTTTTGTGTCTATTTAAAAAAAAGAGCTGCACTTGCGGCCCATCCCTAATTGTTGCGCACGTGCGCATCATAGTACCAGTGCGTGCCCCATTTTTTTTTCCTATATGGGCGAGGCCCAGCCGGCCATATTCCTCCCCATATTTTTTCCATAGTTTTTTTATTTTCTTTCTTCTCAATTGCTAAAAAAACTCCAGTGCGTGCGGCCGGCCGAACCGCCTAAGGCCTTTAGGCCCATGCGAGGCGCCTCCCCTTTTCTTTTCTATTTGTCTACGTTTAGTCCCACATTGCCTAGCCTTTAACCCCTAAACCTCTTTTCCACCTATAAATATAGACTCATAGAGCCCCCAAAAATCATCTTATTCGGGTTAAATCAATATTTCGGTTTCATCACTAAAAAAATTCTACTCTCCGGCTGAACTTCTGGAAGTTGTCTCCTCTCTCCGAAGTCGTCTTTTCTCTATATTATAAAGGTATCTTTCTTCATTTTTTCTTTTTATACTTCCATAATTTATTGTTTCTAGACTAGTACGGTAGAATAATTAGATTATCAATTAGTCTATGTATTTATACATCAGATCTAGAATTCTTTTAGCCATAGCTATTTTTCTTCAGTAAAACAGCTTGGCTATGATTTTTCAAATAGCCATAACTTTTTACTCGTTTATCCAAATTGGATGAAACTAGCGCCTATAGTTTTTTCTTGTTTTCATCTATCCAGTGAACATGTCACATCAACTTTTTGAAATTCTCAAATTTCGAAAGTTGTCCAGATTCATATTCAAACTTCTTTTGTCGATAACTTGTGTTTTATAACTCCGATTTAATTGATTATTTTTACAAAACGAAGCTCTTGAACTAAACTTTCTGATAAGGCAAAATTTACTTAATTTTGGTATTGTTAGAAATTGTTTTCTGTTGCAAGAGTTATTTGCCTGTTTTCAAAGTTTTCTGAGATGTTTTCTTCGATTCTTTTGCATGAGTGCTTATGTATGCAATTGCCTGCTCACGATAGATTGACCCGAGTGTGACGAGTAGAACTATCAGGAGTTTTGAGTGAGAATCATCTTCATCAACAGTACAAGGCAAGTTCACACTTTGATCATACTTTTCGTACCTAGTTTTTATCCATTAGTTTCAACCCTCAAACATTGCATGGTTAGGATTTGATTAACATGTGGGCATTGGGAAGTAGTTGATGAGGTAGGAACCTATTGCCCTTCATTCAACCTTGGGTTTATACGTTATGCTTATATTGCTATGCTATGCTCGTAGACGTGGATTGGTTGAGTGTATCCATGACAAATGTGAGAGTTTTTAATTAACGGTTAACTTAAGGTGGCTACTTAAATACACATCTGGGTGGATTGGTTGCAGGCACCAGGAGAATCCAATGTTGTCCTAGGATATCCCGGAGTACCCGTCTGATCATCCTATGGTTCGCTACCTAGGCTCAAAGGGATCATAATATTATTCATGCTAGAAACTTTCATGTGCAGCCACAAGCCATTATGGGCTCTGGCATAGTTGAGTATGTTGCGTGACCTCTTTCAGTGGTAGGCTAGCAGATGTAGGGGAAAGTAGGTGTAATTGTCTACCCAGAGTAAAGAGTTAATGCTTCTGAAAGACTATCTCGGTCATCCTTTTCTCAATCACCATGTAGTGCGAGAAAACCAACGGAGGAGATCGAGTCTTGTGGGGAAAAGTGTGCAAAACTCTGCAGAGTGTACAAACTAATCATGGTTAGTCGTGTCCCTGGTTATGGACATCTTGAGCATCTGGTACTTGAATTATTGATGTGATCTCATCACGTTACTTAAAATTAATTTGTTGGGTTTATCATTATTAATTTGGGATTGAGTTGGAGGAACCTTCTCAATGTTTATCAACTACCATGATAGTTAAACAACAATATATTCCTTTGTTGTAGGGAAATATTGGATTTTTGCAAAAACATTATAACCATAGAGGATCCACCAGCCAAATATGCATGTAGTGATAGCTATTATTCATTATTATCCCGTGGTGTGAATTTGCCAGTACATTCAATGTACTGACCTACATGGCAGCAACGTCTCATGTTGCAGAAATCTTACGACAAGTAAGTGATACATTAGGGTTATGATTTCTACACTCAACTTTACAGTTGGTGTTGATGGGAATCCACAACCTTGTTGTTACTTCCGCTATATGGACTGAGGTAATAGTATTTACGTTAATTTATACATGTGATTTACCTATGCTATAAATCCTCAAGTACTGTGTGTGCCAGCATGCCAATCCAGGGATGACACTTAAGCACAGAGACTAGATCCATTCGGGTCGGGTCGCTACATCTGCCAGCTGAGCTGTTGTGGTAGATTCTTTGATTGGAAGGAAATGAGCCACTTTTGTAAGCTTGTCAATGACAATGAAAATAGCATCATTCCCACGCTTGGACTTAGGAAATCCAGTAACGAAGTCCATTTCGATATGGTCAAACTTCCATTCTGGAATAGCAAGAGGTTGGAGGAGACCCACTGGTCGTTGGTGTTCTGCTTTCACCCTTCGGCAGACATCACATTCATTCACGAATTGAGAAATCTCTCGCTTCATTCGAGTCCACCAATACGACTGCTTGAGGTCATCGTACATCTTCGTACTTCTAGGATGAATGGATAGAAGAGAATTGTGCACCCCGTTCATTATGACCTTCCTTAGATCACCTTTAGGAACCACAATCTAGTCCTCAAAAAATAAAGTGTCTTTGTCATCAATGCGATAGCACTTGTATTTGGATAGGCCCTTGTCAATACCACGTTTCACCTTCTTCACCATGGTATCAAGGAGTCGTGCCTCACGAATTTGGTTTTCAAAAGTAGGAGTGACTTGAAGGTTGGCAAGAAAACCTTGAGGAACAACTTGGAGGTTCAGTTTGCGGAAAGCTTCACAAAGATCCGGTTGGAAGGGCTTGAGAATTAAGCTGTTGCAGTAAGCCTTCCTACTCAAAGCGTCTGCAATCACATTGGCCTTGACTGGAGTATATTCAATACTCGGATTGTATTCTTGAATCATTTCGACCCAACAAGTCTGCCTGAGGTTGAGGTTAGGTTGAGTGAATATGTACTTGAGGCTCTTGTGATATGTGAAAATGTCCACTTGCCTTCCCAACAAGAGATGTCTCCATGTTATTAATGCATGGACAACTGCCGCCAACTCAAGATCGTGAGTGGGGTAGTTTCTTTCGTTGGGCTTCAATTGACGAGAGGCATAAGCCACAACGTTCTTCTCTTGCATAAACACAACGCCTAGACCTTGCAAAGAGGCATCACAGAAAATTTCAAATGGCTTGGATTCATTAGGAGGAGTCAAGACCGGAGCTGAGACTAGCTTCTCTTTGAGGGTGTTGAAAGCAACGTCACACTCAGGTGTATAGACATACTTGACATGCTTCTGGAGGAGGTTGGAAAGAGGCTTTGCAATCTTTGAGAAATTCTCAACGAATCTTTGGCAATAGCTTGCAAGCCCAAGAAAACTGCGGAGCTGCTTGACATTTTGAGCAGGTTCACAGTTCACAATTGCAGAAACCTTCTCGGGATTAACAATGATTCCCTTAGCAGAGATGATATGACCAAGGTAAAGAACTTCATCAAGCCAAAACTTACACTTGGAAAACTTCGCATAGAATTGATGCTCACTGAGCTTGTCGAGCACCAATCTCAAATGCTCATGATCCTCCTTATTCTTGGAGAAGACCAAGATATCATCGAGATACACCAGAACGAAATCATTTATGTAAGGGTTGAAGATGAAGTTCATCATGCGAGAGAACGTTGGAGGAGCATTGACAAGGTCGAAAGACATGGCCGTATATTCTTAAGAACCATAGCTTGTTCTGAATGCTGTCTTGGGGATATCTTGTTCACGAATGCGGATCTGATGATAACTCATATGGAGGTCAAGCTTGGAGAATACTTTGGAACCTTTAAGTTGCTCGAATAGCTCATTGATGTTGGGAAGTGGATACTTGTTCTTAATTGTCTTCTTGTTCAATGCACGGTAGTCGACGCAGAGTCGGCCCGTTCCATCCTTCTTCTGGACAAAAAGAACACCACAACCCCATGGAGATGAATTTGGTCTGATCAGGCCCAGACGCTCTTGTTCATCGAGTTGTTTCTTCAATTCCTTCAACTCCTCTGGTCCAAGCTTGTAAGGACACTTGCAAACGGGTTCCGTGCCAGACTCAAGATCGATAACGAATTCAACTGGCCGATGAGGAGGCATTCCCGGAAGCTCTTCTAGAAAGTTGTCTTGGTATTCACAAAGGACTGGAATCTGAGAGATGGCATTCAACTCGCCCTTCTCATTGAGAGAAAACAGTCGAATGGTTTCGTCACGAGCGGCATAGATGATCACATCATCAGAAGAGTGTGTCAATTGAATCTCCCTGGCAGCACAATCAAGTTGAGTCTTGTGCTTAGAAAGCCAGTCCATGCCGAGGATTAGATCAATATCGGAGTCACCAAGAACAATTGGAGAAGATGGAAATTTATAGTTGCCCAACTGGACAGAGACATCGGGAGCAGCCAAACTAGAAGTCATAAGCTTTCCCGGAGAAACAACTTGCATAACTTTGGACAAGATCTCTATGTCAACATTGTGCTCCGATGCAAATGGGTATGACATGAAAGAATGCGATGCACCAGTATCAAATAAGACTTTAGCAGGAATGGAGTTAACTGAAAGGTTACCCATGATCACATCTGAAGAATCCTCTGCCTGAGTTGCGTTCATCATGTTCACCTTAGCATGCTTGGGATTATGCTTGACCACTGCATTGCGAGAAGATCTCATAGGAGGAGGACGCGGAAGGCGCCTTTCGTTAAAGCACTTGTTTGCATAGTGCCCTTTCTGCTGATACTTTTTGCAAGTCAACTTCCGAGAGCGGACGATGATAAGGAGCACTTGACCTTGGAGCTTGAGACTGAGATTTGTTCTGATAGCCTAGGTTGGGTGGGTGGGAAAATCCATGGCCACCTTTGCTCTTCTGCTGGTAGGGCTGGCGAAACGGAGGAGGAGGTAGCCAGAACTTCTGTTGCTTAGCTGCCACTTGTGTGGAAGAAGAAGATTGAACTTCATCCCTGACTCTCTTCTTTGAAGCCTCACACTTGAGCTGAGCAGCTTCTTGCTTGAGTGCCATGTTATAGAATTGATTGAACTGAGTCATCTCAAGAAGCACGAGAGCTAACTGCAGATCTTCTCTGAGGCCGCCTCTGAATTGATAGATTATACTCTTTTCATCAGGAACGTCTTGTTTAGCGAAGCGAGCAAGCTTCTGAAACTGGATATTGTATTGGTACATGGACATGATGCCTTGCTTGAGATTGTGTAACTCCTCACGCTTACTCTCAGCAACACTTGTTGGAATATGATGAGCTTTGAAGTCTCGGCGGAAATCATCCCAGGTAATCACACGACCTCCTCTGGAATCTTTGTATTGTTGATACCAATCAGCAGCTTGGTCCTTGAGTTGAAACGAAGCAAACTTGACAAAGTCCTCAGACCTGACATTGCTACATTCAAAATGCTTGCAGATGTCCACGAGCCAATCGTCGGCGCCTGTGGCCTCGACACAGTTGCTGACAGACTTCGGCTGGTTTGCAAGGAACTGGTTGAGGGTAGCAAACTGAGGCTGATTGTTGAAATTCCCTTGGCATTGATTTCCTTGGTTGCCTTGACCTTGGTTGTGCTCTTGCAAGAGTTGCAAAAGCATCTGAGTGTTGGCGTTGGTGGCTTCCATGACAGCTTGCCATGCCTCCGGAGGTGGAGGTGGTGGCGGGGTGTTCGCCTGACTCCCATCATTGCATTCCGAATTCAGATGCGTTGGAGGAGCCATCCTAAAAAGGGTGACATCCATTAGAATCTTGACACACAGATAGACAATTTGAATCAACGGATAGAAATTGCAACATATAGTCTTCACAATAAAAATTCGAACAAGGATGAACGAATGAATTCCAAAGTAAATCATCACACGTCCATTAAGGTGAGAAGCCGCTTAGATAAAGGTAGATGAATGAAACAACAAGGTATGGCTGGAACAAATAAGTGGTAAGGATTACCCAATCACAAACCAAATATCTGCGGGAAGAAATACTAGAGCTACTTGAATTCCCACCTATGAACTCCCGAAACTTTCTGGTTATGCAATCAGGTGTTGGGGATACAGGGGAAGCATAATATCTCACCCAAACTAACAACCCCTACATCCTGTTGTATCCATCCTTCAACACATAACCAATAAACCTTCGGAAATCATGTACCCCAACCTTCGAAAAGCATCCGTTATATGAGTTATGGAAATACTCCCGAACTCCCGCCCCAGTACTAGGTGGCGTCAAGTTTATCTCACTAACAACTGCATAAAAGAGATTTTCGATGTCGGCGAACTCAGGTATTCTAGAACTGCAACGATAAAATTGTGGCGACAACACCTCAGAGCTCAACTCCCCGGGACACTGCCACAACCCCTAAATGTCAGGAGGTACCAAGAACAATGTTATCATCACAAGACAATCGGAACGATTCCAAGATACCCGCGTGATCCTAGAAAAAAATTCATGAAATTTGAGGAGAGGAAAGTCAAAACTTCTATGTCAGGAGGCCTCACCAGAGCGGCGAAGGGACTGAGGAGTAAAAAGAATCCTAAACTCCGATATATGTAATCCTAAGACTCAAAACATCTTGTTCTAGACTCAACAACATCAGCGATTCGATCAAGTAGGGGCTCCTAAGTCGGGGATGGCTCTAATTACCAACTTGTAACACTCACGATGCGGTTATATCTCCCATGTGTCGAGGCATGACTTAGAGGCATAACCGCATGGTGGTTTAGTCGCAAGAGGGGTAATCTTCACACAATCCCATGTATTGAATAAGAAAAGGATAAAGAGTTGGCTTACAATCGCCACTTCACACAAATAACAAGTTAAACATACATCATCCAGAGTACAATCAAAGGTCCGACTACGGAACCAAAATAAAGGAAGACAACCCGAAATCCTAGATCCCCGATTGTCCCAACTGGGCTCCACTACTGATCATCAGGAAACGAAACATAGTAACGACCCAGGTCCTCGTCGAACTCCCACTTGAGTTCGGTAGCATCACCTGCACTGGTATCATCGGCACCTACAACTGTTTGGAAGTATCCGTGAGTCATGAGGACTCAACAATCTCACACCCGCGAGATCAAGACTATTTAAGCTTAAGGGTAGGGTAAGGTAATGAGGTGGAGCTGCAGCAAGCGCTAAGCACATATGGTGGCTAACATACGCAAATAAGAGTAAGATGAGAAGCTACGCAAGGGTCGTGAAGCCAGAAGAGATCAAGAAGTGATCCTGAAACTACTTATGTTCAAGCATAACACAAGGCCGTGTTCACTTCCCGGACTCCGCCAAAAAGAGACCATCACGGCTACACACGTGGTTGATTAATTTTAATTAAGTCAAGTGTCAAGTTCTCTACAACCGGATATTAACAAATTCCCATCTGCCACATAACCGCGGGCACGGCTCTCGAAAGTTTATACCCTGCAGGGGTGTCCCAACTTAGCCCATCACAAGCTCTCACGGTCAACGAAGGATATTCCTTCTCCCCGAAAGACCCGATCAGTCTCGGAATCCCGGTTACAAGACATTTCGACAATGGTAAAACAAGACCAGCAAAGCCGCCCAAATGTGCCGACAAATCCCGATAGGATCCACACATATCTTGTTCCCAGGGCACACCGTATGAGACATCCTACGAGTAAAACCAACCCTCAAGTTTCCCCGGGGTGGCCCTGCAGTCTACTCGGTTTGGACCAACACTCACAGGAGCACTGGCCTGGGGGGGGGGGGTTAAAAAAAAGATGACCCCCGGGTCTGCAGAACCCAAGGGAAAAGGCTTAGGTAGGTAAATTTAAAACCAAGGTTGGGCCTTGCTGGAGGAGTTTTATTCAAGGCGAACTGTCAAGGGGGTCCCATAACCCTAACTGCGCAAGGAACACAAAATCAAGGAACATAACACCGGTATGACGGAAACTAGGGCGGCAAGAGTGGAACAAAACACCAGGCATAAGGCCGAGCCTTCCGCCCTTTACCAAGTATATAGATGAATTAAATTAAATAATAGATAATGTGATATCCCAACATATCCATGTTCCAACATGGAACAAACTTCAACTTCACCTACAACTAGCAGCGCTATAAGAGGGGCTGAGCAAAAGAGGTAACATAGCCAAACAACGGTTTGCTAGGAAGATGGGTTAGAGGCTTGACATGGCAATATGGGAGGCATGATATAACTAGTGGTAGGTAGCGCGACATAGCGATAGAACGAACAACTAGCAAGCAAATATAGAAGTGATATCGAGGGTATGGTCATCTTGCCTGGAATGTTCTCAGAGTTGTCGAAAGCTTGATCCTGGTTAGCGTACTCAACAGGTTCCTTGTTCAGGTACTCGTCTCCCGGCTCTACTCAAAGCAAGAACACAAGCAATGGAACAACAATCAAGCACGGAGCAATGCATAAGCAACATGATGCAATACATGGCATGATATGCAAGATATGATATGCAATGCATATGCATGCTCCGGAAGGGAAAGAATGATCAAGGCATCAACATGGAAAACCAAGTATGCCGCTGGAAAGATGAGGTGATTTCGGTCGAAATCGATATAAGGATCACCAAAACGGATGCACGGTTTGCAAATGACAAGCAAAACAAGAATGACGCAAATATGCGATTAACAACATGATAGCACTTAGAATGCAACAAGAAACTAAGCTACTACACTCCAACATAGTAGCAAAGCATATGGCAGTGAGGTACAAGAGATGCTTGGCAAAACATGAACACTAAGCTACGGCTAAATCGCACTAGAATAGGTTCAAACAAGCATGGCAAAAGTGCAAAAGATATCAGCTTCACAGACTTAGTGAAAATACAAACATGGCATAAACAGCATTAGGAAGCAATGTTTAGAGCACGAAAACAACATGCTACAGGAACATATCATAGCAAACAAAGGCGTGGCATGCTTCTACTAAATTCATAGAACAAAACTCTCTTACTTATTATGAGCCAAAAGGGCACAGGAAATATGATGGAACCCATGCAAACAGAGCCAATTTTATAAACAGATTCAGACTTGGTGAAATTCAGGACATGGCAGAAAACAGATTCATGATAGCAACTTTGCAGGCTCATGCCAACAGTCAGAAGACATGTTCATGAAGCTAAACATGGCAAGAGCAAGTTCATAGGATGCATGGCTCACTAGCAAAACACATGGCAATATTGATTAACATGTTAACAATCTGCCAGGAACATTATTTAGCAAAAGTAGAGGAAGAAAATGACATGCTAGAACACTCCATAATTTCAAACAGAGGCATGAATGGGTATAGTATAATCATATGTTCACAACATCCTTAATGAAGTATCCCAAAATAAGCATGGATCTCATGGTAGCAACAAGTTTACATGGCATCAAAATAACAGTAGGAAAAGGACTTGGCAAGACCCTCATATGGTTCCTTCTCCCTACTTTTATATCGTCTACCCACACCATGCTTCTTTCTTGGAGCTACCAGCCCGGCAAGAGCACCCCAATTCCCTAAAAGTGGTACACTATTCTCAGTATCCACCATCTCTCAATCAGCACCCTCAATCTCTCATGTTTCTGCATTCTTGTGGCACCCCGGCTCAGAGAAAATGGAACGCCTCGTATTCTAGCCCAGAAATCAAGGTGAAGTCTTCTGGAATATGGCACTGCTTAGCATAGAACAAACCAGCTCTCTATTACAACATGAATAGGAATAAAAGGTCTCCGGATTACAATGAATAACACCGGCACGACGATGCTACGCTAACCACAATTGCTCTATGCAAGCAGCATAACAACTCAAGGCAGCGGAACCTCTACAGGCAGTGGAACAACGAACGACGATGATGGAATCCAATGTGCAGGGACTCTGGCTGGAACGTTTATCCTAGCTTGTGAACACAGGAACCACGTCAAACAAGCAAGCAAACGAGGCACGACCTGCAAACTGGCATGACACGCCAGGTTAGTACATTGAATGTACTTGCAAGCTCACAATAACCAAAAGGAGTCAGGACAAACAACATCATGGCATTAGTAGGTTAAAGCAATCATGAACATGATATTAACAGAACAACATGGCATGCATAAGGTGAACATGGTACAACTTTAGCATGGCATAAGCATATGATGTTACTACATACAACAAGTAAACCAATATCATGCACCAACTAACTCTTGTTCATCGGTTACCTTGTAACCATCACATGCATCGGTATCCACGAAACCTTCGTGATCCTCTCTCAATCACAACCAAGCTCTTTCTCATCATCAAACCGGGGTTATTATTATTGTTGGCTCATAGTGTGACCGTCTATGAACTAGGCCCATATCCGTGGGCCCGGCTATCGATAGATTTAAACACACACTCTCTGCAGAGGTAGCACACTTTACCCACACCACGGAAACCATGGCCTCACACTTCCATACCTGTGGACCAACGACATTCCGACAAAACTGATCTACTGCCATGACACTCTCTCGGCCACTCCGACCAACTCGCCTTTGGGCTAAGTCATGGGTGGCCCCATGCCTGCCAAAGGCATCAATGGCCACCGTCGTGGCAAAACTAAACGGTCCCAAACGGGGACATGAGCTAAAAACCAACCATGTGCGACCAAGGCTTATGCCGTCCTACCCGACCAAGGTAGCGCCCGCGCATAATGTTCCCTCGTTGGAGGCACCGGCAAGAGGCATGACAATAGACCCAGTTAGGACCTTCCCATAAAAGGCAAATGTGGTTGCACTAGTCAGCTCGATTTGGTGGCACCATGACTCAGTCAATAGTTGTTCAAGTTCATTATTATCCGGTTAAACTTGAATGCAATAAGCTGAGTCATAATAACAAGATGCAACTATAATGCATGATACCAACATGATCATGTATGTGCAACATAATCCTCAAGCATATCTACAATCATATATCATATATCCGAATGATCATGACATACGGACGAGCATGAACAACACAAGCATAACTCTACCATAAGCATAGCATGACCACTAGCATCATGAATAAATACCATGCAAGAACATATCAATAACATTACCGAGTAAACACTTAACCAACTAACAGCAAAGAAACATGCAACTCAACGGTATTCGGTAACCGACGATAGTCATGCACCGAAGGACATGCCCAACCCAACATGTACTACTACCAAGCATGGCAATATGAAAGTAATACTAGCAAGTAGAACATGATAATCAGGTGCATATGAACATAACAAGAAAGTAAACACAGATCCATAGCATAACCGAAACAACGATACCAGTAGCAAAACAAATAGACAGTTATTTAAGATTCAATTTGAAAACCAATGGTACTGCATGGCTATCATGCAAAGGGTGGTTGTGGCTTTCCTAGGGTGAAGGAGACTCCGGGAGAAAGTGCGGTGAAGCCGTGGAACGAAACGATGGACGGTTCTATCTCGAAGGGGGCTGATTAGAGGCAAGGGAAAAATGGTCATTTTCACTATGGGACCACCTAGTGAAAATGTTACCAAAAGGTAGAGCTCTACGAGACGAAGACGTGAGCGTTGGTTTCACCTCAATCGGAGTTAGGATCAAAAAGTTATAGTCGTTTGAAGTACAGGGACCAATCTATAATTTTTTTATTCACAGACAGTCCCCTGGTGGCTAAAACCAAAAGCACACTAGACGGATTACATTTTCTGAGAAGGAAAACGAATTTTGGGCCGCAATAGATGAAAATGCGCTTTCCAAACAGAGAAACTTATCCGCGGTAGAAGTTGCAATAGTTCACACTTCCGTTTAACGAAAACATAAACACTCAAATACGTTTCCACTTAAAAACGAGCGGTCACGGGGCTGGGTTAACGGTGAAAGAGTGACATGCGGGGCCCAGGGGCAGGAGGGGGCACGGGCCTCATCTTCTTCCTCCTCTCGTTCTGTTCCTCGATAGAACAGAGGAGGCGAGGCAGGGGCGACGCCGGTGCCGGCCCGGCTGTCTCCGACCACCTCCGACCAAGGAGAAGGCACCGGCGTGCTCGGGGACGGACGAGCTTCCATTCAGGCTACACACGGATGCCAGGAAGAAGCAACAGGACGACGGCGACTCACGACATCCGAGGGTAGGGGCGGCAGCCAAACCACAGGGGGCGTGGCCTCGGGGCTCTGGTGAAGAACGGAGGAGGTGGGGAGGCTCGTTGAGGTGTGGGGAGTGCGGTGGTGGAGTCGGGGAGGCTCGTCTATCTCGATTGCCGAGGTGGCCGAGAGGAGTAGGCGGCAGCCGGACTTGGGGGTCACGGCTACGAGGGCTCCATGCAAAATGAAGAGGTGGGCGAGGTGCACCGGAGAGAGGATAATACGATGGTGGTGATGGAACGGAGAGAAGTGGGCTAGGCTCGCCGGAACCGAGGAGGAACCGCAGCGACCATGGCGGACAAGGGCGATGTGAGGCGAGGGAGGGGTGCTCCGGTGGACTAGGAGGAAGGGGGAGGCCTGGGTGCTGCGTAAGAACCTCGGGCACCTATTTATAGGCCCGGGGAGAGCTCGGGGACGCTTGAGAAGCTCCGGCCGACATGCCAAAAATGGAGCAGAGGAGGGTTGTGTCACGGGCGCGGCGATTGCGACTAAACCACGACGATATAAGGCGGTGCAGAGGCACCAGGAGACGCAGTCGGTCACGAGGAAGCTGTAGGACATTAATGGAGATCGAGACGATGAGGTAGACGACGGGAATAGTGGCAAGAACTTGCCAGAGCACGAGTTTGGTTGATTCACCCCGTGGTCACCGCGTGAACTGGCATACCCGGTGTCAGATGATCGGCCACATCATGTCTACTAGATGGACCCTGATACCCTTAGTCCAAATGCAAAAAGAATTCGGTCCAGGGGCAAATAAGTGATTGGCAGGAGGAGTCAAAACATGTTGGGAGCAAGGTGTTTGTGCTGCGGGGAGAGAAACATAGGAGGAGGCAGGGGCTGAGCTTTGGCATGGCCGGATCACATGCCAAGGCAACTGTATTGGCCAAGAATCGGATGAAGAGGAGCTCTCTAGAGGGTAGTTGCTATAGAAATGGACCCACTGGTCAGAATTAGAGATTATGAAGTTGCACTCATATAAATGATTGTCATGAGCTGAAAATGTTTATGGCCTAATGATTTCAGTATATGAACATGCCCAAAAAGTTTCAGGCCATTTGTATGAACCAAACTAGCACTTGCTTCACAATGCTTTATTCTGACTAGAAACTTGGAAACATTGCACAGGGAAATTGGATATATGAAATGGTCCAAAATTTGGTGGAGAGAGTTGATATGGATAGGAGAATGCCTTGAAATATTTTCAGCTTAAATGAAGCAAGATAAAATATGGTTGCTTCACAAACTGAAAATCTGACCAGAAACTAAGATTTTGAGCTGAGCTCACATAGATGAGTTACATGAGCTAATATTTGGTGGATAGTGATGACTTGATCATATGAAGAACCCTGCAAAATTTTAACTCATTAGGATATGCCTAGCTAGTACTTCCTTCACAATGTCTTCCCTCAGACAGGAACTTTGAAAAATTGCTCAGGAATATTTACTAAGCAAATTGAGTTGATTTTTGGCATGGGGCAATTATATGGACATGAAAAGATGTCCAAAAAGTTTGGAGTCAATCAAGCAAAGATAAATAGCACTTTCTTTGCAAAGTGCCATTCAGGGCAAAATATGAAAATAATGAAATGTTTGCCATATGTGAGCAAGATATGACCCAAACAATTTATGAGAATTATTTGGGAATTTTTGGAGTGACAGAAATATAGTTTTCTTCACAACCTAGGGCTTAAATGGTTATTCCTTTAATAGAAAAGGAAATTTCCCTAGAAAAAGAATATTGGATTAGGTCAAGGATGAAAATGACATGATCTAGGGATGATGATGAGGATGACAAGTCACTATAAAACCTATGAAGACATGATCTCCCCAAGTTTTGGAACTACATAGCCATAGAAAAGCAATTCAAATCAAGAAATCCAAGAAAAATAAAGGAAAAAGGAAAGGGAAAAATCCAGGGTGTTACCAACCTTCCCCCCTTAAAGAAATCTCGTCCTCGAGATTTGGTTGCTCAGGGATAAATAATTTTTTTGACTTGAAGAAACAGTTTCCAACTTGGGTTTCTTTTATTCATTTTCATATAATATTCCCACCGAATTGGGTGTGACTGACTGTCTTGATCTGGGGTGGTTTGCTTCACTGTATCTGACATTCTGACAGGACTTACCTCATTTGTTCCTGTTCATACTAACTCAAAATTTTCCCTTCACATCTGCTGGCTTAGCTGAGGTCTGAAAGATTATCATTACTAACATAGGTGTCCTTCTCGATACTGATCCTCGCTGGAGATGTTATTCTCGTATTGAGTACCGAGAATATTCCACGGAGTTGGGAACACATCTTCCCATGGAACAAAGAATCCCTTCTATCCAGGCATCGGGTTCCTTGAATATATGCATGCCTTCTGGGTTCAAAACAGTGATGTTGATCATACTTGTTCTCCTAATGGGTTCTGACATCTTGCGGGAGTTTCTGACTTATGTTGACTGGCTTCACAGTCTTGAGTATCCAATCTGTACCAAAGGTTTGACTGTCATTTGACGTGACTGATAGAAAAATGCACCATCTCCAGGTGAAAACATTTGCAGACTTGACTGGCGGTGATCTTGGCAAAGAATCCCATTCATGGCATGTTATTCTGTAATTGCTTCCCATATGCGAGAGATAACAATCCTCAAAGTATGTGCTCTCACACTGATTCTTCATTTTGCTGGCATATCCATGGGAATAATTGTCTGTGCTATGCTTCAGCACGGTTGCTTAGGTCAATATGTTGAGCTTTCCTTGGTTCAGACTTGATAGACTTGGGTATCCAATGCTGATAGTTCTGAGCATATGCTACATCTTGAGCATGCGTTGGTTTTCCCTTGAATAGGAAAGGGTGATGCAGCAAAGTAGCGTAAGTATTTCCCTCAGTTTTTGAGAACCAAGGTATATATCCAGTAGGGGACAATGCACAAGTCACCTAGTACCTGCACAAATAATCAAGAACCTTGCAACCAACGCGATAAAGGGGTTGTCAATCCCTTCACGTTCACTCGCAAAAGTGAGATCTGATAAAGATAGTAAAGTAATATTTTTGGTATTTTTGTTGTATGGATTGGAAATTAAAGATTGCAAAATAGTAAACGAGATGCGATGTAAATAAAAGAGATGCAATATAATAAGAAAGAGACATGGGGGCCATAGGTTTCACTAGTGGCTTCTCTCAAGATAGCATGTATTACGGTGGGTGAACAAATTACTGCTGAGCAATTGATAGAAAAGCGCATGGTTATGAGAATATCTAGGCAATGGTCATGAATATAGGCATCACGTCCATGTCAAGTAGATCGAAACGATTCTGCATCTACTACTATTACTCCACACATCGACCGCTATCCAGCATGCATCTAGAGTAATAAGTTCATAAGTACAGAGTAACACATTAAGCAAGATGACATGATGTAGAGGGATAAACTCAAGAAATACGATATAAACCCCATATTTTTATCCTCGATGGCAACAATACAATACGTGCCTTACTGCCCCTACTGTCGCTGGGAAAGGATACTGCAAGATTGAACCCAAAGCTAAGCACTTCTCCCATTGCAAGAAAGATCAATCTAGTAGGCCAAACAAAACCAATAATTCGAAGAGACTTGCAAAGATATCAAATCATGCATATAAGAATTCAAAGAAGAAACGAATAATATTCATAGATAATCTTGTTCATAAACCCACAATTCATCGGATCTCGGCAAACACATCGCAAAAGAGTATTACATCGAATAGATCTCCAAGAACATCGAGGAGAACTTTGTATTGAGAATCAAAGAGAGAGAAGAAGCCGTCGAGCTAATGACTATGGACCCGAAGGTCTGTGGTAAACTACTCATGCTTCATTGGAGAGGCTATGGTGTTGATGTAGAAGCCCACCATGATCGATTCCCCCTCCGGCAGATCGCTGGAAAAGGCCCCAAGATGGGATCTCACAGGTACAGTAGGTTGCGATGGTGGAAAAGTGGTTTCATGGCTCTCTACGATTGATCTAGGGTATAAGAGTATATATAGTCAGAAGAAGTACGTCGGTGGAGCTACGAGGGGCCCATGAGGGTGGGGGCGAGCCTACCCCCCTGGGCGCGCCCTCCTGCCTCGTGGCCGCCTCGTGGCGTTCCAGACTTCAACTCCAAGTCTTCTGGTTTGCTTTCGGTCCAAGAAAGATCATTGCGAAGGTTTCATTCCGTTTGGATTCCGTTTGGTATTCCTTTTCTGCGAAACTCTAATATAGGCAAAAAAACAGAAACTAGCACTGGGCCTCCAGTTAATAGTTAGTCCCAAAAATAATATAAAAGAGCATATTAAAGCCCATTAAACATCCAAAACAGATAATATAATAGCATGGAACAATAAAAAATTATAGATATGTAGCGACCCGACCTCCGATGGTCAAGTCTCTATGCTTCAGTGTCATCCCTGGATCGGTAATGCTGACACACACATTACTTAAAGGATTTATAACAGAGTAGCAATCACACACTTATTACATCGAATGTCTCAAGAGAGAACTTATTACAATAATATGGCTTAAGGCCATCTAATACGATAACAGCGGAAGGCTTGGAAGATAAGGTGAGTCCATCAACTCCAACGGGATAGCTGAGCTGCACGGCAACGACCTAACGAACCTTACTCCTCATCTGAAAAGTCTGCAACATAATACGTTGCAGCCCGAAAATTGGTCAGCACATGGAATATGCTGGCAACATAACACAATAGAGCAAGAACAAAATAATGCTATCACTATATGCATATATGGCTGGTGGAAAGCTCTATGGTTTATAGTTTTTGCGAAAAGCCATTTTTTCCCTACAACAAAGGAATAGATTTTAATTTTACTATCATGGTAGTTGAAACATCATTGAGAAGGTTCCTCCAACTCAATCCCAATTAAAGTGATTAACAACCCAACAATTTTAATTAAACATGATGAGATACATGTGATAACCCAAGTACTAGATACTCAAGAATTATCCATAACCGGGGACACGGCTAACCATGATTAGATTGTACACTCTGCAGAGTTTTGCGCACTTTTCCCCACAAGACTCGATCTCTTCTGTTGGATTTCTCGCACTACAGGGTGTTTGAGAAACGGATGATCGAGACACAGTTTTTCAGAAACATTAACTCTCTACTCCGGACAGACCATACCAAACCTACGTCCCACTACCTGCTGATCTGCCTCTTCAAGAGCTTCACGTAACTTACTCAACTATGCTAGAGCCCATAATAGCATGTGGCTACACACGGAAGTTTCTAGCATGAATCATCTCAGTTCCCTTTCAGCCTAGGTGGCGGTCCATAGGAAGATCACACGGGTACTCCGGGATTTCCAAAAAATACAGGCAACACTGGGTACTCTAGGTGCCTCAATCCACCCAGTTGTTTGATTAAGTTGCCACCTTAAGTTGAACCATTAATTTAACAATCTCACATCTGTCATGGATTTCACTCAAACCCAAACCACGTCTATGAGCATAGCATAGCATAGTAATATAAGCAACACATAGAGTAACTCCCAAGGGTTTGAATGCAACAGGGCAATAGGTTCTACCTCATCAAGTACTTCCCAACCCACAAGTTAATGACATCCTAATCATGCAATGTTTGAGGATTGGAACTAATGCATAAAACTGGGTGATAAAGGGGTATGATCAAAGTGTTACTTGCCTTGCTGACGATCTGCGAAACTTAGGGACCCGTAGTAGCACGCTTCGCACTCCGGGTGTTCTATCGCAAGCAAACAATAGCATAAATAAGTAACAAGCAATGATGAACAAGCAAAACTCAAATAAAAGAGGTTGACCAGAAAGTTTAAATTAAGAATTCTGGTTCGCAAAAAGAATCAAATCAAACGGAGCAACGAAACTCAAACGGCGAAAGAAAGAAGCTTCGTTTACTAATCTGAAACTAGGTCAAATTTTTACAGTAGAGAAACTTGTTTGAGTTGGTTAAATGGAAAGAGGGTTTCGAGATGAAACTCTAGGCGCTTGAATCGCCTGATTCCGACTAATGAGCGAAAAGATAAACAGAAACTAAGATCGGATCAGAAATCACGATCAGAAAAATCGCGGAATAATCTGATAAAAGAAAAGTGACGAACAGACTAACGAACGAGCGTTTGTTAGCTTTATCTAACGGGCAAAGAACCGTTCGTTAAAGCGAACGTTCGGACGAACGTCCGCTAACTAGAAGAACCGAGAAAAACCGGCGAATCCAAAAAAACAGATCTAGGGTTTCTAAAAAAATCGACTGGTTTTATAAAAAAACTGGTGGCGGAGTCCGGCGACTACCTCCGACGAGAGGTCCGGCGAGGCGAGGTGCGGCGGCGGAGCGGCGGCTCGCGGGGGCGGCGGCGTTCGGCGGCGGCGGCTGCGGCTAGGCGCGGAGCGGGCGGCGGGGCTAGGCGGCGGCGGCTAGGCGCGGCGCGGGCGGCGGGGCTAGGCGGCGCGGGCGGGGCTTGGCGCGGGGCGGTGGTGGCTGTGGGGGTGGGGGCTCGGGCGGCGCTTATATAAAGGGCGGGGCGGGGCGGCTTGCAGAAGGGGTCAAGGCGGCGGCGGTGGAGCAGAGTCCGGCTCGGACTCCTAGTCCGAGTCGGCGGCGGCGCGCGCGCGCGGGGAAGGCGGCGGCCTGGCTCGGCTGGGCCTTAGGCCCAGTCGGGCGCGGGAACTTTTTTTTTAAAATAATAATTTCACCGACCGAAATAAAATCCTAGAAAAATAAATAAAAAACGGAAAATACCAAAATAAATTTTCACCGTCTACATAAAATATTTAGAACGAGATGAACATTTTCTTGGCCCTAAAATGCAATTTTGAAAACGTGCAATTTTTCTAATGCAAACAAAACTGCAATAAAATCCAAATGGAACAAATATTTGATTTTAATATTTTTCCTCCAATATTTCATTTATTTTGGAGAAGTCATATTATCTCCTCTCTTGTATTTTAATATGAAATATTTTCGGAGAGAAAAATAATTAGAACGAAAATCCTCGTTTCAAAATTTGATAAAAGAATCAAATATGAAAACCGGGAAATCCCCAACTCTCTCCGAGGGTCCTTGAGTTGCTTAGGATTTCGAGGATCGCGAGATGAAAAGCGAATAAAGTATGATATGCATGGATGACTATGTATAACATTCCAAATTGAAAATTTGGGATGTTACAAACCTACCCCCCTTAAGATGAATCTCGCCCTCGAGATTCGGGTTGGCTAGAAAATAGGTGCGGGTGGTCTTTGCGGAGATCATCCTCTCGTTCCCAGGTGGCTTCGTCCTCGGTATGGTGGCTCCACTGAACTTTACAAAACTTGATAACGTTACTTCGGGTGATTCTGCTGGCAAACGCAAGAATCTTAACTGGTTTCTCCTCATAAGTCAAATCACTGTCCAACTGAATCGCCTCCAGGGGTACTGTATCTCTTAGCGGTATATCTGCCATCTCAGCATGACACTTCTTCAGCTGTGAAACGTGAAACACGTCATGAACTCCTGACAATCCCTTGGGTAACTCCAACTTGTAGGAAACTTCTCCCATCCGTTCCAAAATACGATACGGTCCTACAAATCTCAGGGCTAACTTTCCCTTAACTCCAAAACGTTTCACTCCTCGCAAGGGTGATACTCGCAGATATGCTCGGTTTCCAATTTCATAGGTTACCTCCTTGCGTTTTGAGTCAGCATAACTCTTCTGCCTGGACTGATCAATCTTCAGTCTATCACGAATCAATTTAACCTTCTTCTCAGACTCCTTGATCAAGTCTGGTCCAAACAACTGTCAGTCTCCTACCTCGTCCCACATTAATGGTGTTCTGCATCTTCGTCCATACAGGGCTTCAAACGGTGCCATCTTTAAACTGGCTTGATAGCTATTATTGTAGGAAAACTCTGCGTATGGCAAATTGTCATCCCAACTAGATCCATAATCTAGCACACAGGCTCTCAACATGTCCTCCAAAATTTGGTTGACTCTCTCTGTTTGTCCATCCGTCTGTGGGTGAAATGCTGTACTAAACTCCAATCTCGTTCCCAGGGTCTGGTGCAACTGGTGCCAAAACTTTGAGGTAAACTGTGTTCCTCGATCTGATACGATGGTCCTCGGAACTCCATGCAGACATACGATCCTGGACATATATATCTTGGCCAACTTTGCACTCGTATAGGTGGTTTTCACTGGGATGAAGTGAGCTACTTTGGTCAAGCGATCAATTACTACCCATATGGAATCATATCCTGCTTTGGTCCTGGGCAATCCGGTGATAAAGTCCATGCCCAGTTTATCCCACTTCCATTCGGGTATCGGCATAGGTTGTAACAGTCCTGCTGGCTTCTGATGCTCTGCCTTCACGCGTTGACATACATCACATACGGCTACATACTCGGCAATATCCTTCTTCATACCGCTCCACCAGAAACGTTCCTTCAAATTCAAATACATCTTGGTGTTTTCGGGGTGTATCGAGTATGGTGAGTCATGGGCCTCTTGAAGTATTAACTTCCTGATCTTCTGGTTATTGGGCACATAGATTCGGTCCTCAAACCATAAGGTATCATGCTCATACTCACGAAAAACTTTGGCCTTTCCTTTGCCCATCTTCTCCTTTATCTCGGCAATCTCCTTGTCCTCCTTCTGAGCTTCCCGAATCTTGTCCAGCAATGTCGACTGGACCTCCATTGTTGCAAGGGATCCTCTAGGAACAATCTCCAATCGAAGTTCCATGATATTCTCTGCTAATTCCTTCGGCAGTCCCTTACTTTCAAGGATATTAGCATAACTCTTCTGGCTCAAAGCGTTTGCTACGACATTGGCCTTTCCTGGATGATAGTGTAGCTTCATGTCATAATCCTTTATAAGCTCCAACCATCTCCTCTGTCGAAGGTTCAGCTCCTTCTAGGTGAAAATGTACTTCAAGCTCTTATGGTCCGTGTACACATCACAACGGTTTCCAATAAGGTAATGTCTCCAGGTCTTCAATGCATGCACTACGGCTGCTAACTCCAAATCATGCGTGGAATAGTTCAACTCATGAGGTTTTAGTTGTCATGAGGCATACGAAACAACTCTCCCGTCCTGCATAAGCACACATCCAAGTCCTAAGCGTGAGGCATCACAGTACACTTGGAACTCCTTATGTATATCTGGCAGTGTTAGTACTGGCGCTGTAGTCAAATGTTTCTTCAATTCCTGGAAACTTGCCTCGCAATCTTCTATCCATTTAAACTTAGTATCCTTCTTCAACAGTTCAGTCATTGGCTTTGCAATCTTGGAAAAATTCTCAATGAATCTCCGGTAGTATCCCGTGAGTCCAAGAAAATTGCGGATCTCGCTAACTGAAGTGGGTGCCAACCATTCAGTGATTGACTGAATTTTTCTGGGGTCTACTGCTATACCTTCTCCCAATATAACATGTCCAAGGAACCCAACTTCCTTCAACCAAAATTCGCATTTGCTAAACTTAGCATACAACTGGTGTTCCCTGAGTTTCTCGAGAACTAAGCGCAAATGCTCCTTGTGCTCCTCCTCGTTCTTCGAGTATACCATAATATCATCAATAAACACCACAACAAACTTGTCCAAATACTCCATGAACACCTTGTTCATCATGCTCATGAAATAGGCAGGGGCGTTAGTCAGTCCAAATGACATGACCGTGTACTCGTATAATCCATATCGTGTTATGAATGCTGTCTTCGGTATGTCCTTCTCTCGTATCTTCAACTGATGATACCCCGATCGCAAATCGATCTTCGGAAACACTTTAGCTCCTTGCAACTGATCAAACAGACCGTTGATCATCAGCAGTGGGTACTTGTTCTTAATCGTCACTTCATTTAATGCTCGATAATCAACAACCATCCTCAGGGATTTATCCTTCTTCTCAACCAAAAGTACTGGGGCTCCCCATGGTGATGAACTTCTTCGGATGTATCCTTTCTCCAATAACTCCTTGATCTGTTTCTTAATTTCTTCTAGATCATTTGCGGGCATTCGATAGGGTCTCTTGGATATTGGTCCTGTACCTGGCAACAGCTCTATCAAAAACTCAATGTCTCTATCCGGTGGCATGCCTGGTAACTCCTCTGGGAAAACATCCGGGTAATCCTTCACTACAGGCACTTCCTCCTGAACAACTCCCATAAGGGCATTCACTTGACTCCTCCTAGGCACATGCCTAGATACATACTTAATCCTTTTTCCTTCTGGGGTGGTGAGATAAATCGACTTACTAGCACAGTCAATGCTTCCTCCAAACTTTGACATCCAGTCCATACCCAATATCACATCCAGTCCTTGTGACTCAGGTCGGACGGAAAAACATGTGTACCAATGGTTAAGGGTATCTGGTCACACCATTGGCTGGCCATATACTCTGCTCCGGGTAAACTTACTAAAAGAGGGGTCCTAAGGGTTTGGGTTGGTAGTTTAAACTTATCCATGAATCCCCTTGATATGTATGAATGCGGTGCACCAGTATCGAAAAGAACAAGAGCGGTAAATGACTTAACCAAAAACTTACCTATTACAGCGTCCGGCTGCTCTTCAACCTCCTCCACGTTAACGTGGTTCACTTGTCCTTTATTGAATGGATTTGGCTTCTTCCCAGCGCTCCCATTTCCATTTCCATTCTTTCCTTCAGGGCACTCCGTGGCGTAGTGTCCAGTCTTCCCGCACTTGAAACAAGTAACATGACTTTAAGTCCCTTTTGGCAGGTGTGGCTGGGTTGGGGCGGTTATGATTATTGTTGGTTCCGTTCCCATTCCCATTCTTAGAACCATTGTGGTTATGCGATCCTCCTCCAGTGTGGTTGTGACCTCCATGGTTATGAACAAGTCCTCCCGAGTTCAGGGTTAGGCGAGGTTTCTGCTGAGCTCCTGAGTTATACTTCCCTTGTCCATACTTCCTCTTGCGGCTCTCAATCTGCTGTTGCTTCCCTTCAATCATAAGAGCCTTATCTACCAACTCCTGGTAGTTGTTGAAGGTTGCTACCATCAACCGCATACTCATCTCATTATTCAGCCCTTCCATAAACTTCTCCTACTTCGCGGCATCTGTGGCCACATCATCAGGGGCGTAGCGAGATAACTTGCTAAACTCATCCACGTACTGAGCCACAGTACGGTTCCCCTTGGCGTAGGTTGCGGAACTCCCGCTTCTTCATTTGCATAGCTCCAGTGGAGACATGGGTTGTGCGGAAAGCTTGCTGAAACTGGTCCCAAGTGACATTGGCTATAGGAAAAGTGGCTGTGTAATTTTCCCACCATGAGGCTGCTGGTCCCTCCAATTGATGTGCGGCAAAGCGCACTCTCTCAGCATCTGTGCAACCTGCGGTGGTCAACTCCCTTCCAATACGGTGTAGCCAATCGTCCGCAACTATGGGCTCGGTGCTACTGGAAAACACCAGCGGCTGTAACCTTAGAAAATGGGCTAAGTTGTCCACGGGGCGGCGGGTTGTTGTTGTTGTTGTTGTTGTTGTTGTTGTTGCCCTGATTCTGAACTAGCAATTGCATCAACGTATTCTGCTGTTGGATCAACTGGGTGAGCTCCGGTGGGAGGAAAAACCGGTGTCACGTCTCGGAGGCATCTGAGGGGTTTAGATGGAAGAGATTTAGAATAGAAAAGAGGTCTAATGAGAAAACACTACCCATATGCACATGAGACAAACACATTCATTTCACTCAATCAATCAAGCAAGGGCATATAAACGATCTAGAACTATCGCACAAGTGTTCAACTACTACTAAATACATGGGGGAATACTAGTGATATATGGCAGTCATCTAGAAATTTTGATCGGTGGAAGACTCCATGATGTCTGCTCCAGCTTCGTCTTCATAGTCATCATCACTAGGATCGGAATCGGTGTCGTCGATGATGATGTAGTTGTCCGGGCAAGTGGGATCTTCGTCTTCGTCTCCCGGTGCTGGTCCTCCCATGAATACTCCGATCTTCTTGACTAGGTCGTCATTCTTCTCCAGTAGTGTCTCATATCCATCGCGTGCAAACTTGAGTTCTTCCTCCAGTTCGATGATCCTAGTCTTCGCCTTCTTTAAGTCCATCATGTCCGCGCACATCTAGTTTTCCTGACGTCAGATGTGCTGGTTTAACTCCTGGATGAAAGCTGCAATGGATCTATCCTTCCTGGTGCTGATTACTTCCCATTGCTCGTCTCGGTGCCCACATATTTGGTAAATAGTGTCCTTAAGCTCCCTGTTGTAAACTTCTCCAATGCGTCCAATGGTAATGTGGGCTGCCATGCTCTTGCCTAGACTCCAGGTGGGTGCTTCGAAAGAAAACTCTATGGGTTTAGAAGTTGGCGTGAACGTCCTTCCTGGAACTTGTACTTGAATCATCCAGCGCTCCTCTTCAGGTAAAGTGGCGTTGTACGTCCCGGTGAAGCTTGGTATTCCAATGTTCAAGTACCTAGTGACTTCCTTCAAGTGACGTCCAAAAGGTGTGTCTTCATCCGGTTGTGCAAACTTGTTCTTCATCTCCGTCATCCTAAAGAGTAGAAAATGGAGAGGAGTCAGAAATGAGAAGAGAGGTGTGACCTAAGGTTTATCTTAGTGGTCGTGTCCTACACTCAGCGTGTGCTCTGATACCATATTGTAGCGACCTGACCTCAGATGGTCAAGTCTCTATGCTTCAGTGGCATCCCTGGATCGGTAATGCTGACACACACAATACTTGAAGGATTTATAACAGAGTAGCAATCACACACTTATTACATCGAATGTCTCAAGAGAGAACTTATTACAATAATATGGCTTAAGGCCATCTAATACGATAACAGCGGAAGGCTTGGAAGATAAGGTGAGTCCATTAACTCCAACGACATAGCGGAGCTGCACGGCAACGACCTAACGAACCTTACTCCTCGTCTGAAAAGTCTGCAACATAATACGTTGCAGCCCGAAAACGGGTTAGCACATGGAATATGCTGCAACATAACACAATAGAGCAAGAAGAAAATAATGCTATCACTATATGCATATATGGCTGGTGGAAAGCTCTATGGTTTATAGTTTTTGCGAAAAGCCAATTTTTCCCTACAACAATAGATTTTAATTTTACTATCATGGTAGTTGAAACATCATTAAGAAGGTTCCTCCAACTCAATCCCAATTAAAGTGATTAACAACCCAACAATTTTAATTAAACATGATGAGATACATGTGATAACCCAAGTACTAGATACTCAAGAATTGTCCATAACCGGGGACACGGCTAACCATGATTAGATTGTACACTCTGCAGAGGTTTGCGCACTTTTCCCCACAAGACTCGATCTCCACAAGCAAAACTCAGATAAAAGAGGTTGACCAAAAAGTTCAAATTAAGAATTCTGGTTCGCAAAAAGAATCAAATCAAACGAAGCAACGAAACTCAAACGGCGAAAGAAAGAAGCTTCGTTTGCTAATCTGAAACTAGGTCAAATTTTACAGTAGAGAAAACTTGTTTGAGTTGGTTAAACGGAAAGAGGGTTTCGAGATGAAACTCTAGGCGCTTGAATCGCCTGATTCCGACTAACGAGCGAAAAGATAAACAGAAACTAAGATCGGATCAGAAATCGCGATCAGAGAAAATCACGGAATAAATCCGATAAAAGAAAACTGACGAACAGACTAACGAACGAGCGTTCGTTAGCTGTATCTGACGGGCAAAGAACTGTTCGTTAAAACGAACGCTCGGACGAACGCCCGCTAACTAGAAGAAGCGAGAAAAACCGGCGAATCCGAAAAAAACCAGATCTAGGGTTTCTAAAAAACCGAATGGTTTTTATAAAAAAACGGCGGCGGAGTCCGACGACTACCTCCAGCGAGAGGTCCGGCGAGGCGAGGTGCGGCGGCGGAGCGGTGGCTCGCGTGGGCGTCGGCGGCGGCAAGGCGGCGGCGGCGCTCGGCTGCGGCGACGGCTAGGCGCGGCGCGGGTGGCGGGTCTAGGCGGCGGCGGCGCTCGGCTAGGCGCGGCGCAGGCGGCGGGGCGAGGCGGCGCGGGCGGGGCTTGGCGCGGGGCGGCGGTGGCTATGGGGGTGGGGGCTCGGGCGGCGCGTATATAAAGGGCGGGGCGTGGCGGCTTGGAGGAGGGGTCAAGGCGGCGGCGGTGGAGCGGAGTCCTGCTCGGACTCCTAGTCCGAGTCGGCGGCGGCGGCGCGCACGCGGGGAAGGCGGCGGCGGCCTGGCTCGGCTGGGCCTTAGGCCCAGTCGGGTGCGGGAACTTTTTTTTTTTAAAAATAAATAATTTCACCGACCGAAATAAAATCCTAGAAAAACAAATAAAAAACTAAAAATGCCAAAATAAATTTTCACCGTCTAAATAAAATATTTAGAACGAGATGAACATTTTCTTGGCCCTAAAATGCAATTTTGAAAACGTGCAATTTTTCTAATGCAAACAAAATTGCAATAAAATCCAAATGGAACAAATATTTGATTTTAATATTTTTCCTCCAATATTTCATTTATTTTGGAGAAGTCATATTATCTCCTCTCTTGTATTTTAATATGCAATATTTTCGGAGAGAAAAATAATTAAAACCCAAATCCTCGTTTAAAAATTTGATAAAAGAATCAAATATGAAAACTGGGAAATCCCCAACTCTCTCCGAGGGTCCTTGAGTTGCTTAGGATTTTGAGGTTCGCAAGACGAAAAGCGAATAAAGTATGATATGCATGGATGACTATGTATAACATTCCAAATTGAAAATTTGGGATGTTACAAGATACGTTGGAGACGTATCAAGCATCCCCAAGCTTAATTCATGCTCGTCCTCGAGTAGGTAAATGATAAAAACAGAATTTTTGATGTGGAATGCTACCTAACATAATTATCAATGTAACTTTCTTTATTTTGGCATGAATGTTCAGATCCGAAAGATTCAAAAAAAATTTAATATTGACATAAAAATAATAATACTTCAAGCATACTAACAAAGTAATCATGTCTTCTCAAAATAACATGGCCAAAAAAAGCTGTCCCTACAAAATCATATAGTCTGGCTATGCTCTATCTTCATCACACAAAATATTTAAATCATGCACAACACAGATGACAAGCCTAGCAATTGTTTCATACTTTTGATGTTCTCCAAATTTTTCAATCTTCATGCAATACATGAACGTGAGCCATGGACATAGCACTATAGGTGGAATAGAATGGTGGTTCTAGAGAATAATAAAAGGAGAAGATAGTCTCACATCAACTAGGCATATCAACGGGCTATAGAGATTCTCATCAATAGATATCAATGTGAGTGAGTAGGGATTGCCATGAAACGGATGCACTAGAGCTATAAGTGTATGGAGGCTCAAAAAGAAACTAGGTGGGTGTGCATCCAACTCGCTTGCTCACGAAGACCTAGGGCATTTTGAGGAAGCCCATCATTGGAATATACAAGCCAAGTTCTATAATGAAAATTTCCCACTATTATGTGAAAGTAAAAAAAGGATAGTAGCATTGGCCCATCTCTCTTTTCCTCTCATTTTTTTAATTTTATTTGGGCCTTTTCTGTTTTTATGGCCTCTTTTTCTCTTTGTTTTTTCATCCGGAGTCTCATCCCAACTTGTGGGGGAATCATACTCTCCATCATCCTTTCCTCACATGGGAAAATGCTCTAATAATGCTGATCATCACACTTTTATTTACTTATAACTCAAGAATTACAACTCGGGACTTAGAACAAAATATGAATCCATGTCAATGCTTCCGGCGGTATACCGGGATGTGCAATGAATCAAGAGTTACATGTATGAAAAATTATGAACGATGGCATTGCCACAAATACAATGTCAACTACATGATCACGCAAAGCAATATGACAAAGATGAAGCGTGTCATAATAAACAAAACAGTGGAAAGTTGCACGGCAATCTATCTTGGAATGGCTATGGAAATGCCATAATAGGTAGGTATGGTGGCTGTTTTGAGGAAGGTAAATGGTGGGTTTATGGTACCGGTGAAAGTTGCGCGGTACTAGAGAGGCTAGCAATGGTGGAAGGGTGAGAGTGCGTATAATCCATGGACTCAGCATTAGTCATAAAGAACTCACATACTTATTGCAAAAATCTATTAGTTATCGAAACAAAGTACTACGTGCATGCTCCCAGGGGAATATATTGGCAGGAAAAGACCATCGCTCGTCCCCGACCGCCACTCATAAGGTAGACAATCAAAAAAATCAAGCTCCGACTTCATCACATAACGGTTCACCATACGTGCATGCTACGGGAATCACAAACTTTAACAAAAGTATCTCTCAAATTCACAACAATCCAACTAGCATGACTCTAATATCACCATCTTCATATCTCAAAACAATCATAAAGAATCAAACTTCTCATAGTATTCAATGCACTTTATATGAAAGTTTTTATTATACCCATCTTGGATGCCCATCATATTAGGACTAATTTTATAGCCAAAGCAAATTACCATGTTGTTCTAAAAGACTCTCAAAATTATATAAGTGAAGCAAGAGAGATCAATAATTTCTATAAAATAAAACCACACCGTGCTCTAAAAACATATAAATGAAGCACTAGAGCAAAATTATCTAGCTCAAAAGATATAAGTGAAGCACATAGAGTATTCTAATAAATTCTGATTCATGCGTGTCTCTCCCAAAAGGTGTGTACAACAAGGGTGATTGTGGTAAACTAAAAAGCAAAGAATCAAATCATACAAGACGCTCCAAGCAAAACACATACCATGTGGTGAATAAAAATATAGCCTCAAGTAAAGTTACCGATAGACGAAGACGAAAGAGGGGATGCCTTCTGGGACATCCCCAAGCTTAGGCTTTTGGTTGTCCTTGAATTTTACCTTGGGGTGCCTTGCGCATCCCCAAGCTTAGGCTCTTGCCACTCCTTATTCCAAAATCCATCAAATCTTTACCCCAAATCTTGAAAACTTCACAACACAAAACTTCAATAGAAAATCTCATGAGCTCTGTTAGTATAAGAAAATAAACCACCAGTTTGAGGTACTGTAATGAACTCATTCCTTATTTATATTGGTGTTAAACCTACTATATTCCAACTTCTCTATGGTTCATACCCCCCGATACTAACCATAGATTCATCAAAATAAGCAAACAACACACGAAAAATAGAATCTGTTGAAAACAGAACAATCTGTAGCAATCTGTAGGTTTCGAATACTTCTGTAACACCAAAAATTCTGAAAAACTAGGACGACCAGAATAATTTTTATATTGATCTACTGCAGTTGCCATTGGTATCTTATCGCTCTTTGGTAAAAAAATGAAAATTATATTCGTCAGTGCATACTTTCTGTTTTTATCAGCAAGATCAAACAACAATCACCCAAGAAGATCCTAAAGGTTTTACTTGGCACAAACACTAACTAAAACATAAAAAACACAATCATAACAGAAGCTAGATGAATTATTTATTACTAAACAGGAACAAAAAGCAAAGAATAAAAATAAAATTGGGTTGCCTCCCAACAAGCGCTATTCTTTAAAGCCATTAAGCTAGGTATCTATAATTTTAATGATGCTCACATGAAAGATAGCAATTGAAACACGAAGGGAGCATCATGAAGTATATAAAAATCACATCTAAGTCTAACATACTTCCTATGCATAGGCATTATATAAGCAAACAAATTATCAAGACAAGCAAAAACTAGCATATGCAAGGAAGGAGAAAGAAACAATAGCAATCTCAACATAACGATAGGTAATTTAGTGACACGAAGATTTCTGCAACCATATTTTCCTCTCTCATAATAATTACATGTAGGATCATAATCAAATTCAACAATATAGCTATCACATAAAATTTTATCTTCATGATCCACATGCATGCAAAGTTGACACTCTTCCAAAATAATGGGATTATCATAAAATAAAGTCATGACCTTTCCGTACCCACTTTTATCAAAAACTTCATAAAATTGAACATTATACAAATATGAGAGATCTAAAGTTAACACTCTTCCAAACCCACTTTCAATATTATTGCAAACATTATTATCAATCTCATATTCATCATGGGGCTTAAATAAAATTTTTAAGATTATAAGAAGAATCACCCCACCCATGATCATTGCAACAAGTAGTAGACATAGCAAAATTAGCATCCCCAAGCTTAGGGTTTTCCATATTATTATCACAATTGATATTAATAGAATTTATAACAACATCATTGCAATCATGCTTTTTATTCAAAGATCTATCGTGAATCACTTCATAAAGCACTTCATCACAATTCTTCAAGCAAAGACGTGAGCGTTGGTTTCACCTCAATCGGAGTTAGGATCAAAAAGTTATAGCCGTTTGAAGTACAGGGACCAATCTATAAATTTTCTATTCGCAGATAGGCCCCTGGTGGATAAAACCGAAAGCGCACTGGAGGGATTACGTTTTTTGAAAAGGAAAACATACTTTAGGCCATAGTAGACGAAAATGCGCTTTCCAAATAAAGAAACATATTCTAGGTAGAAGCTGTAGCAGTTTACGCTTCTAGTTAACGAAAACGTAAGAGCTAAAATACGTTTCCACTTAAAAACGAGCGGCCCCGGGGCTGGGTCAACGGTGAGAGACTGGTCTGCGGGGCCCAAAGGTAGGAGGGGGCATGGGCCTCGTCTTCTTCCTCTGCTCGTTCTGTTCCTTGACAGAATAGAGGAGGCGAGGCAGGGGCGACGCCGGTGCCAGCCCGGCTGTCTCCGGCCACCTCCGACCAAGGAGAAGGCTCCGGCGGGCTCGGGGACGGACTCCGCTTCCATTCAGGCTACGCACGGACACCGGGAAGAAGTAGTAGGATGGCAGCGGCTCACAGCATTCGAGGGCAGGGGCGGCAGCCTAACCATGGGGAGGCGTGGCCTCGGGGCTCTGGCGACAAACGGAGGAGATGGGGAGGCTCGCTACGGTGTGGGGAGTGCGGTGGTGGAGTCGGGGAGTCGAGGGGAGGCTCGGCTAGCTCGATTTCCACGGCGGCCGAGAGGAGCAGGCGGCGGCCGGACTTGGGGGCCACGACTACGAGGGCTCCGGGGCAAAACGAAGTGGTGGGGGAGGTGCACCGGAGCAAGGAGAATACGATGGTGGTGATGGAACAAAGAGAAGAGGGCTAGGCTCGCCGGAACCGAGGAGGAACCGCGGCGGCCATGGTGGAAAGGGGCGATGCGAGGCGAGGGAGGGGTGCTTCGGTGGACTAGGAGGAAGGGGAGAGGCCTGGGAGTTGCGTAACAACCTCGGGCACCTATTTACAGGCCTGGGGAGAGCTTGGGGACGCTTGAGAAGCTTCGGCCGACATGCCAAAAATGAAGCAGAGGAGGGTTGTGGCACGGGCGCGGCGATTGCGACTAAACCACGACGAGATAAGGCGGTGCAGAGGCACCAGGAGACGCAGTCGATCACGAGGAAGCTGTAGGACATTAATGGAGGTCGAGACGATGAGGGAGACGACGGGAATAGTGGCAAGAACGTGCCAGAGCACGAGTTTGGCTGATTCACCCCGTGGTCACCGCGTGAACTAGCATACGAGGTGCCAGATTATCGGCTGCATCATGCCTATTAGATGGACCCTGATACCCTTTGTCGAAATGCAAAAAGAATCCGGTCCAAGGGCAAATAAGTGATTGTCAAGAGGAGCCAAAACATTTTGGCAGCAAGCTGTTTGTGCTGCGGGAAGACAAACACAGGAGGAGGCAGGGGCTGAGCTTTGGCATGGCTGTATCACATGCCAAGGTGACTGTGTTGGCCAAGAATCGGATGAAGAGGAGCTCTCTAGAGGGTAGTTGTTGTAGAAATGGCCCCACTTGTTAGAATTAGAGATTATGAAGTTGCAGTCACATAAATGATTGTCATGAGCTGAAAATGTTTATGGCCCAATTATTTGAGTATATGAATATGCCCAAAAAGTTTTAGGCCATTTCGATGAACCAAACTAGCACTTGCTTCACAATGCTTTATTCTGACCAGAAACTTGGAAAAATTTGACATGGCAATTGGATAGATAAAATGATCCAAAACTTGGTGGAGAGAGTTGATATGGATAGTAGAATGCCTTGAAAAACTTCCAGCTTAAATGAAGCAAGGTAAAATATGGTTGCTTCACAAACTGGAAATCTGACCAGAAACTAAGATTTGGAGCTGAGCTCACATAGATGAGTTACATGAGCTAATATCTGGTGGAGTTTTATGATTTGATCATATGAAGGACCCTGAAAAATTTCAACTCATTAGGATATGCCTAGATAGTACTTCCTTCACAATTTCTTCCCTCAGACAAGAAATTTGAAAAATTGCTCAGGAATATTTACTATGCAAATTGAGTTGAATTTTGGCATGGGGAAATTATATGGACATTAAAATATTTCCAAAAAGTTTGGAGTTAATCAACCAAAGATAAATAGCAGTTACTTTGCAAAGTGCCATTTAGGGAAGAATATGAAAAGAATTATTGTAGGATTATTTTTGAACATGGCAAAGATTTTTTTTGCCTTATTTTAGCAAGATATGACCCCAAAAAATTATGAGAATTATTTGGGAATTTTTGGGATGACAGAAATATAGGCTGCTTCACTACCTAGGGCTTAAAGGGTTATTCCTTTAATAGAAAAGGAAATTTCCCTAGAAAAAGAATATTGGATTAGGTCAAGGATGAAAATGACACGATCTAGGGATGATAATGAAGATGACAAGCCACTATAAAACCTAGGAATACATGATTTTCCGAAGTTTTGGAACCACATAGCTACAGAAAAGCAATTCAAATCAAGAAATCCAAGAAAATTAAAGGAAAAAGGAAAGGGAAAATCCAGGGTGTTTCAATTCTTCCTCGAAGCTAATTCCGCAACTTGCCTCTCCTCGATACAGAGACCTTCCCTTGTTTCAGCAAGGGTTGTTGCCTCTTCTATTAGCTCCTTCATTCGAGCCACCACGAACTCATCAGATATAGGCCACAGTGCATCTACAAACCTAACAAGCTCCATCACGTGGAGGTACAATGTCGTGCTCCTCACTATAAAATATTGATTCATAGCTCGATCCTTCTGCAAGTGTGCTAGGTGTTGGGCAAGATGTCACTAGCACCTTTGTCCACATCCTCAAGATGTACCTCTTCGGTATCTCCTTAACACCCACATGTTGCATCACCCGACACATCCCATTGTAGTATCAACATTTATAAAAACATGAAGACCAGACGTACCAGACAGTTGCAAAAATGATGTTCAACATAAACTACCTTGAGACCATGATAACACATCATCCCCATATGAGAAAATTTCCCATACTCACATTGGAATCGAGAACATTACTTTGTTGCCACACCCTAGATTCTGATTTTCGAAGATAGCTATACCTATCTAGCATTCTGCTTCTATCATTTTGTCACCTGAATTTTGTATGTGGAGCAATATGCTCGGGGATATTAATAAAATAGACAAGCATCATATCATCTACCTGACATAAATGAAATATATGTGGACTAGTGTAGCGACCTACTATACAAATGGTTTTAACCCCTTTCTGCAAGAGAGTTTTAAACTGTTGCCTTGCATGTGTGTGCGATAGGGGGGTCCTTCCCACACGACCCAGAAACCGTTGGGGATAGGGAGTAGGAATGCATATGTTTTGCAGAACTAAGCGTATGTGATGCCCGCATCTACCCCAAACGTGATTATTCACACAACGGTTTTTTGATATGTTGAATATCCTAAAATCTCCATCATTGCTACTTGTGTGTGCTGGCATTACCATTGCACAAGCTATTTTGTTGTACAACGTTTACAATGTGCGCCCCATCACAAACAATTCATTATTGTAAAGCGTGTATGATAAGGAGGCTATCACACACATTCACTTCTTCCGAACCGTATGTGATATATAATTAAGAAGATAAGTTAGTCATCATTCAAGTGTCAGATAGGTTTACAAAACGTCCAATTGTTGTACCAGTGTCGGATGGGATAACTATCACACACGCTATTCTGTGGTGCAACATTTAGGATGCATACGACACCACAAACAGTTCATGATTGTAATGCGTGTATGATAAGGCGGCAATAAAAAATGTTTAGTTTGGTCGCACAGTTTGTGATATTGTCTGACATCACATACGCTTTGCAAACGACAACTGTGTGCATGGTCGCACACATTTTCTCTCTATGAACCGTGTCAGATTATGATGTATATTACACACGTTATGCTTTACAAACCATGTGCGCCGTAATGACCACCGGAGTGTAATTTCCTCCCTAATTTAATCGCTCAATTTAAAATTGTACGAAATTTGAATTTGAAAGTAGACAATAACTTTATTCACATCCATCAGGCTCAACAACCAATGCACTATTTGATTCAGGTACATATGTTCAAGAATTATATATAAAAAATGAATTACATAAGCACCAAATAAAGAATGATGAACCAAGATTGTATACTTGCATTAAATATGGTAAAGCAAGAGGCGAAAGACATTCTGGATGCTAAACAAGGTGAAGCGGAATGTCCATATTGTGCCCCCGTCCATGCTGAGGGAGTCCTGGATTAGGGGGTCCTCGGACAGCTGGACTATATCCTTCGGCTGGACTGTTGGATTATGAAGATACAAGATTGAAGACTTCGTCCCGTGTCCGAGTGGGACTCTCCTTTGCGTGGAAGGCAAGCTTGGCATTTCGGATATGTAGATCTCCTCCCTTGTAACTGACTCTGTGTAACCCTAGCCCCCTCCAATGTCTATATAAACCGGAGGGTTTAGTCCGTAGGACAACAACAATCATAATCATAGGCTAGCTTCTAGGGTTTAGCCTTTACGATCTCGTGGTAGATCAACTCTTGTAATACTCATATCATCAAGATCAATCAAGCAGGAAGTAGGGTATTACCTCCATCGAGAGGGCCCGAACCTGGGTAAACATTGTGTCCCCTGCCTCCTGTTACCATCCGCCTTAGACGCACAGTTCGGGACCCCCTACCCGAGATCCGCCGGTTTTGACACCGACATTGGTGCTTTCATTGAGAGTTCCACTGTGTCGTCACCATAAGGTTTGATGGCTCCTTCGATCATCGGCAACGATGCGATCCAGGGTGAGGTGTTTCTCCCTGGACAGATCTTCGTATTCGGCGGCTTCGTACTGCGGGCCAACTAGCTTGGCCAACTGGAGCAGATCGAGAGCTACGCCCCTGGCTGTCAGGTCAGGTTTGGAAACTTAGACTATACTACCGACATCCACGGAGACTTGATCTTCGACGGATTCGAGCCCGTGTCAGGTGCGCTGCACAGTCACGACGAGCATGACTTAGCTCTGCCGCCGGACGGTGTTCGGGAGATTACACCTGTGGCTACTCCGGCCCTCAATCCGGAGCAGATCGCGTCGTCCGAGGACGGGTGGATGGACCCCGCCACGGAGGCCGCACACCCAGCGGTGATAGAGCCGAATACTGACTTCACCCCCTATGAGACCTGTGCTGCCGGACCCTCGGATTCGTCCTCGGCCACAGGCTCCGAACCGCCTGCGTCTGTGCCTATCAAATCTGATTGGGCACCGGTCATGGAGTTTACCTCCGCGGATATCTTTCAGAACTCACCCTTGGGCGACGTGCTGAATTCATTAAGGTTTCTCTCCTTGTCAGGAGACCCTTGGCCGAACTATGTCCAGCTTGAGTGGGAAGCGGACGATGAAGAAATTCATTCCCCACCCACCACCCACTTAAAAGCCACTGTCGACGACTTAAACGACATGCTCGATTTCGGCTCCGAAGACATCGACGGTATGGACGACGATGCAAGAGAAGAACAGGAACCACTGATACGTCCATTTCGCATCATGCTTTTATATCGATATTTATTACATTATGGGCTGTTATTTCACATTATGTCACAATACTTATGGCTATTCTCTCTTATTTTACAAGGTTTACATAAGGAGGGAGAATGCCGGCAGCTGGAATTCTGGGCTGGAAAAGGAGCAAATATTAGAGACCTATTCTGCACAACTCCAAAAGTCCTGAAACTCCACGGAATACCTTATAATAAATAATGAAAAATCCTCGCCAAAGATGAAGACCAGGGGCCCCACACCCTTTCCACGAGGGTGGGGGGCTGCCCCCCCTAGGGCGCGCCCCCTACCTCGTGGGCCCCCTAGTGGCTCTCCGATGACCATCTTCTCCTATATGAAGTCTTTCATCGAGAAAAAAATAAGAAGCAACCTTTCGGGACGAAACTCCGCCGCCATGAGGCGGAACCTTGGTTGATCCAATCTAGAGCTCCGGCAGAGCTGTTCTGCCGGGGAAACTTCCCTCCCGGAGGGGGAAATCATCGCCATCGTCATCACCAACGCTCCTCTCATCGGGAGAGGGAAATCTCCATCAACATCTTCATCAGCACCATCTCATCTCAAAACCCTAGTTCATCTCTTGTATCCAATTCTTGTCTCCAAGTCCGGGATTGGCGCTAGTAGGTTGCTAGTAGTGTTAATTACTCCTTGTAGTTGATGCTGGTTGGTTTAATTGGTGGAAGATCATATGTTCAGATCCTTTATGCATATTATTACCCCTCTGATTATGAACATGAATATGCTTTGTGAGTAGTTACGTTTGTTCCTGGGGACATGGGAGAAGTCTTGCTATTAGTAGTCATGTGAATTTGGTATTCATTAGATATATTGATGAGATGTATGTTGTCTAGCTTCTAGTGGTGTTATGTGAGCGTGGACTACATAACACTTCACCATTATTTGGGCCTAGAGGAAGGCATTGGGGAGTAATAAGTAGATGATGGGTTGCTAGAGGGACAGAAGCTTAAACCCTAGTTTATGCGTTGCTTCGTAAGGGGCTGATTTGGATCCATATGTTTCATGCTATGGTTAGGTTTACCTTAATACTTTTGTTGTAGTTGCGGATGCTTGCAATAAAGGTTAATCATAAGTGGGATGCTTGTTCAAGTAAGAATAGCACCCAAGCACCGGTCCACCCACATGTCAAATTATCAAAGTACCGAACGCGAATCATATGAATGTAATGAAAACTAGCTTGACGATATTCCCATGTGTCCTCGGGAGCGCTTTTCCTTATATAAGAGTTTGTCCAGGCTTGTCCTTTGCTACAAAAAGGATTGGGCCACCTTGCTGCACTTTATTTACTTTTGTTACTTGTTGCTCGTTACAAATTATCTTATCACAAAACTATCTGTTACCACTTATTTCAGTACTTGGAGAGAATACCATGCTGGAAACCGCTTATCATTTCCTTCTGCTCCTCATTGGGTTCGACACTCTTATTTATCGAAAGGACTATGATAGATCCCCTATACTTGTGGGTCATCAAGACTCTTTTCTGGCACCGTTGCCAGGGAGTGAAGCGCCTTTGGTAGGTGGAATTTGGTAAGGAAAAATTTATATAGTGTGCTGAAATTTACTGTCACTTGTTACTATGGAAAGTAATCCTCTGAGGGGCTTGGTCGGGGTATCTTCACCCCGACCAGTAGAGCAAAGAGTTGCTCCTCCACCTATTGAACCTATTGAAAATGAATATGAAAATGAAATTCCTTATGAGTATCCTTCGACTATGATAGAAAAACTGCTAGCTAATCCTTTTACAGGAGATGGAACAAAGCATCCTGATGAACACCTAATATATGTGGATGAAGTTTGTGGATTATTTAATCTTGCAGGTATACCCGATGATGTTGCTAAGAAGAAGGTCTTCCCTTTATCTTTGAAGGGAGACGCATTGACATGGTATAGGCTATGTGATGATACGAGATCATGGAATTATAGAAGATTGAAATTGGAATTTCATCAAAAGTATTACCCTATGCATCTTGTTCATCGTGATCGCAATTATATATATAATTTTTGGCCTCGCGAAGGAGAAAGCATCGCTCAAGCTTGGGGGAGGCTTAAATCAATGTTATATTCATGCCCCAATCATGAGCTCCCAGGAGAAACAATTCTTCAAAAAATTTATGCTCGGCTTTCTGAAAATAATCGCACCATGCTCGATACTTCTTGTGCTGGCTCTTTTATGATGAAGACTATTGGATTCAAATGGGATTTATTGGATAGAATTAAACGCAACTCTGAAGATTGGGACCTCGACAATGGTAAGGAGTCATGTATGACAGCTAAGTTTGATTGTGTTAAATCTTTTATGGATACTGGTATTTTCCGTAGGTTTAGCACTAAATATGGACTTGATTCTGAGATAGTAGCTTCTTTCTATGAATCTTTTGCTACTTATGTTGATCTCCCTAAGGAGAAGTGGTTTAAATATCATCCTCCCATAGAAGTAAAAGTAGCTGCACCTATTAAAGTTGAAGAAAAGACTGTTACTTATAATGATCCTATTGTTCCTACTTGTTATGTTGAGAAACCACCTTTCCCTGTTTGGATAAAGGATCATGCTAAAGCTTCAACTGTGGTTCGTAAAAGCCATATTAAAACATATACACCTCCTAAGCAAGTTAAAGTTGAACCTAATATTGCTATTGTTAAAGATCTCTTGTCTGATAATATTGATGGGCATGTTATTCAATTCTGCGGTGAAACTGCTAGAATTGCTAAACCTTGTGCTAAAGATAAACATAGACCTGTGGTAGGCGTGCCTGTTATTTCTGTTAAAATAGGAGGACATTGTTATCATGGCTTTATGTGATATGGGTGCTAGTGCTAGTGTTATACCTTATGACTTGTATAAAGAAATCAAGCATGAAATTGCACCTGCTGAGTTAGAAGATATTAATGTCACAATTAAACTTGCTAATAGAGATACTATTTCAGCAGTGGGAATTGTTAGAGATGTTGAAGTCCTGTGCGGGAAAACTAAATATCCTGCTGATTTTCTTTTTCTTAGTTCCCCACAAGATAGCTTTTTTCCCATTATATTTGGTAGACCCTTCCTGAACACTGTTAATGCTAAGATAGACTGCGAAAAGAATGTTGTTACTATTGGCTTGGATGATATGACTCATGAATTTAATTTCTCTAAATTTAGTAAACAACACAGTGAAGAAGAATTGCCTAGTAAGGATGAAATTATTGGTCTTGCTTCTATTGTTGTACCTCCTAGTTATCCTTTAGAACAATATTTGCTAGACCATGAGAATGATATGTTTATGAATAAAAGAAGAGAAATAGATGAAGTATCCTTTAAACAAGAACCTATGCTGAAACACAATTTGCCTGTTGAAATCCTAGGGGATCCCCCTCCACCTAAGGGTGATCCCGTGTTTGAGCTTAAACCGTTGCCTGATAATCTTAAATATGCTTATCTTGATGAAAAGAAGATATATCCTATTATTATTAGTGCTAACCTTTCAGAGCATGAAGAAGAAAGATTATTGAAAACTCTGAAGAAGCACCGTGCTGCTATTGGATATACTCTTGATGATCTTAAGGGCATTAGTCCCACTCTATGTCAACATAAAATAAATTTGGAAGCAGATGCCAAACCAGTTCATGATCATCAACGACGTCTGAATCCTAAAATGAAAGAAGTGGTAAGAAAAGAAATACTAAAGCTTCTGGAGGCAGGTATAATTTATCCCATTGCTGATAGTCAGTGGGTAAGTCATGTTCATTGTGTCCCTAAGAAGGGAGGTATTACTGTTGTTCCTAATGATAAAGATGAATTGATTCCACGAAGAATTATTACAGGTTATAGGATGGTAATTGATTTCCGCAAATTAAATAAGGCTACTAAGAAAGATCATTACCCCTTACCTTTTATCGATCAAATGCTAGAAAGATTATGCAAACATACACATTACTTCTTTCTAGATGGTTATTCTGGTTTCTCTCAAATACCTGTGTCGGCTAAAGACCAATCAAAGACTACTTTTACATGCCCTTTTGGTACTTTTTCTTATAGACGTATGCCTTTTGGTTTATGTAATGCACCTGCTACCTTTCAAAGATGCATGATGGCTATATTCTCTGACTTTTGTGAGAAGATTTGTGAGGCTTTCATGGACGACTTTTCCGTCTATGGATCTTCTTTTGATGATTGCTTGAGCAATCTTGATCGAGTTTTGCAGAGATGTGAAGAAACTAATCTTGTTGAATTGGGAAAAGTGCCACTTTATGGTTAATGAAGGTATTGTCTTGGGGAAAAAAGTTTCTGAAAGAGGTATTGAAGTTGATAAAGCCAAGGTTGATGCTATTGAAAAGATGCCATGTCCCAAGGACATCAAAGGTATAAGAAGTTTCCTTGGCCACGCCGGATTTTATAGGAGGTTCATTAAGGACTTCTCAAAAATTTCTCGGCCTCTGACTAATTTATTACAAAAAGATATACCATTTGTCTCTGATGATGATTGTGTAGAAGCATTTGAAATACTTAAGAAAGCATTGATCTCTGCATCTGTTGTTCAGCCACCTGATTGGAATTTACCCTTTGAAATTATGTGTGATGCTAGCGATTATACTGTAGGTGCTGTTCTAGGGCAAAGAGTTGATAAGAAATTAAATGTTATCCATTATGCTAGTAAGACTCTAGACAATGCTCAAAGAAATTATGTGACTACTGAAAAAGAACTTTTAGCAGCTGTATTTGCTTGTGATATGTTCAGACCTTATATTGTTGATTCTAAAGTAACTATCCACACTGATCATGCTGCTATTAAATATCTTATGGAGAAGAAAGATGCTAAACCTAGACTTATTAGATGGGTTCTCTTGCTACAAGAATTAGATTTGCATATTGTTGATAGAAAAGGAGCTGAGAACCCCGTTGCAGACAACTTATCTAGGTTAGAGAATGTTCTTGATGACCCACTACCTATTGATGATAGCTTTCCTGTTGAACAATTAAATGTCATAAGTACTTCTCGTAGTACCCCTTGGTATGCTGATTATGCTAATTACATAGTTGCTAAATTTATACCACCTAGCTTCACATACCAACAAAAGAAAAAATTCTTCTATGATTTGAGACATTACTTTTGGGATGACCCACATCTTTATAAAGAAGGAGTAGATGGTGTTATTAGACGTTGTGTACCTGAGCATGAACAGGAACAGATCCTACGCAAGTGCCACTCCGAAACTTATGGAGGACACCACGCGGGAGATAGAACTGCACATAAGGTATTGCAATCCGGTTTCTATTGGCCTACTCTCTTCAAGGATGCCCATAATTTTGTCCTATCTTGTGAGGAATGTCCAAGAATTGGTAATATTAGTAGACGTCAAGAAATGCCTATGAATTATTCACTTGTTATTGAACCGTTTGATGTTTGGGGCTTTGATTATATGGGACCTTTTCCTGCCTCTAATGGATATACACATATTTTAGTTGCTGTTGATTACGTTTCTAAGTGGGTAGAAGCTATTCCAACTAGTAGTGCTGATCATAACACTTCTATTAAAATGCTTAAAGAAGTTATTTTTCCGAGGTTTGGAGTCCCTAGATATTTAATGACTGATGGTGGTTCACATTTTATTCATGGTGCCTTCCGTAAAATGCTTGCTAAATATGACGTCAATCATAGAATTGCATCTCCGTATCACCCACAGTCTAGTGGTCAAGTAGAATTGAGTAATAGAGAACTCAAATTAATTTTTGCAAAAGACTGTCAATAGGTCTAGAAAGAATTGGTCCAAGAAACTTGATGATGCATTATGGGCCTATAGAACTGCATATAAAAATCCTATGGGTATGTCTCCATATAAAATGGTATATGGAAAATCATGTCACTTACCTCTCGAACTAGAACATAAGGCATATTGGGCTATTAAAGAGCTCAACTATGATTTCAAACTTGCCGGTGAAAAGAGGTTATTTGATATTAGCTCACTTGATGAATGGAGAACCCAAGCTTATGAAAATGCCAAGTGGTTTAAAGAAAAGGTTAAAAAATGGCATGACAAAAGGATACAAAAGCGTGATTTTAATGTAGGTGATTATGTATTGCTATACAACTCTCGTTTAAGATTTTTTGCAGGAAAACTTCTCTCTAAATGGGAAGGCCCCTATGTTATCGAGGAGGTCTATCGTTCCGGTGCCATTAAAATAAAAAACTTTGAAGGCACAAATCCGAAGGTGGTAAACGGTCAAATAATCAAACATTATATCTCAGGTAATTCCATAAATGTTGAAACCAATATTATTGAAACCGTAACCCCAGAGGAATACATAAGGGACACTTTCCAGAACGTTTCAGACTCCGAAAAGGAATAGGTATGTGGTACGGTAAGGAAACCGACTCCAAAACAATTTTTAAGGCAATATTTCTCCGTTTTGGAATATTTAGAAAAATAGAAAATTAAGTAGCAGTCCGGGAAGGACACGAGGGCCCCACGAGGGTGGAGAGCGCCCCCCCCCACCTGGTGAGCACCTCGTGTGCCTTTCGGACTCCGTGTTCTTACACGATACGTATTTTGGTCGGTAAAAATTCATTATATAACCTCCCGGGGGTTTTGACTCCCGTATCACGCAAAAATCTCCTGTCTTTGTTTTGAGCCATCCTGTTGCAGACAGAGCGACATGTCATCCTAGGATTCAGAAGGAGAGAGCTATGTGGCTGATTACCTTGCAGACTGACGGTGTCCTGGACTAGGGGGTAATCACCACGTCATCTCCTGATCTGTTAGATTGGGCCGAGGACCCCCATGGCCATATACTCATGGGCCAGTTCGGACAGCTGCCGCATACAAGGAAGATTCCACAAGACTTGGCGATCAAGACAAGGACTCCTCCCCACCGGCGTATTCGACTAGGACTCTTGTTATCCTAGGCCTCCAGTGCATTATATAAACCGAGGCCAGGCTAGTCGATAGATCATATACAACATACAATCATACCATAGGCTACCTTCTAGGGTTTAGCCTCTCTGATCTCGTGGTAGATCTACTCTTGTACTACCCATATCATCAATATTAATCAAGCAGGACGTAGGGTTTTACCTCCATCAAGAGGGCCCGAACCTGGGTAAAACATCGTATCCCCTGCCTCCTGTTACCATCCGCCTTAGACGCACAGTTCGGGACCCCCTACCCGAGATCCGTCGGTTTTGACACCGACATTGGTGCTTTCGTTGAGAGTTCCGCTGTGTGTTCGGCAAAAGGTCGATGGCTCGCCCGCAGATCAACTGCGACTTCGGCATCTTCGTCACCAGCTCGACTGCTCACCTTGGTTTGACCAAGGACTGCGCCCTACCTCCGACCGTCATGTTTGGATGAGGGCCTTTATAAACATCAACTCCGATCTCTATCAAGATCATGGAGGAATCATCCAGGGAGCACGAGGCTCAACGTCAACATTGCCCTCGGGCGACCGTGCTGTTTTTCTGGACAGCAAACTTGTGTCCGCCGCCACTGTCTCCTGAAGTGTCTTTTTAACGATTGCTTTGGTGGAATTGTGCGGAATTGAGTCTACAACAACGCTGGAAAATTTCGTCGAGTTCCGATGGAGGAATCTCTGGCAATCCACGATATACCGGAGCCGTGTCAAATCTGGACGGGAATCTGGACGAGTTTAGGGAGTGGTGTCTAGATTCTAGCTCAGACATTCTTTGGAATATCCAACCGTTGATCGGCTGCAGAATTCCTATATCTACCACCTCTCAAAATGTCAGCGCGATCCGACCGTCCAAACTCCGGGAACCTTCCGATTAGTGCATCACTTTTCGGATCTGTTTTCTGCGCGAAAACGAATCCGACCCGAGTTCGTCTTTTTTATGAACGGGATTTCGGACATCCTTTTTGAAGGAAGTTTTGTATGGGGTATTGTGTTTTGTTCCCGAACACATCCCACTAACTTTAAGATCTTTTGAACATGATCTTCAACATCATGCTGGTGTCAAACCAGTCCGGCAATATTGCTCCACGGCTGCCGACCTGCGGTAAACACGTCGTCACTTTGTTGAGCCGAGCTCAACTTCTTCGGATCATCATCTCGGCAAGCCGAACAAGTGTCCGGCATCGCGAAGGATAAATCATCACCAACATCGCCGCCCCACGGATTACACGGAGCAGGCATACCGGCATCGCCGCACGGCCGCTTCATCAAGCCGGCATCCACCATGTCACGACCTGCATCGGCAGGGCCGCACTATTGCTTCTTCAAGCTGGTGTCCATCAGGCCGACCTACTTCGACTCATCGGCTGACATAGAGGCTTCGACATCTCGGCTGGACCTGGGGCTTCGCCATCTCTTCATCAACCTACTCCGGACACTTCGGCGTCACTAGCCGATCAGCTCCGTGACGTTAGCTGGACCGAGGGCTTTGCCTCGACGAGCCAACCTTTGCAAGCATTGCCATGCCGTCGTTTTATCGCCCATCAGGCAATGGGTGTGCGGATCGAGTCCCAATTTTGGGAATCACTTTCGTTTGGATTGCTACAGCAAATAAACCAGGTGCTATTAATCCCAGTATTTTTTGCTTGTGTGGGTTCATTTTTCCCAAGGAATTATTACTCTGGTTTGTCCATCATATGTACACAGGTCTATCAAATGGTGGCCGCATTAACGACATTCGCATGGTGGTTCGGTCAGTTTCCGTACATAGTCCGGCGAACGCCGCATCCGGAGCTCGGACCGACCTATGAATTCAGGTTTTGCCATGCCTTTACCACATCACGCCGACGCCCTGCATCGACATTGACTTCGGCGCCAGGCCATATTTCTTTTATTACTCACTTTGCATAAATTATTTATTATGCAATGATTTTTTTAATTATCATTATTACTATTATCTCCGGTTTGCACTATTTTTTGTGCACAGGAAAATGATCCGGGGACTTCGGCGTCACTCTGCCGGTCGGCATTGACCGTGCTATGTCACCACTTCGGCGTGTCGAGCTCTCCGCTCCGCCACCTCGGGACCGGCTTGGGGGATGGATCCTTGTCCCGCATCAAGCTCGGACCGCGTCATCAATACCGAACAGATTAACCAGCTAAGTTGCTTTCATGCTCAAAGCTTTAATTTCTAACTTGTGTTCGGTTCGACCAAGCATTATACTTTTTTGGAAAAAAGTTTCTTGTAAAATATTTCCTTGACCAAACTTTGTTTGTGACGCATAAATTCAAAAACCCAATTCACTTGGGGGCTTCCTCCAGGAAGCTTTTCCTCTCGCATATGATTATACTTGTACGGCTTCGTTCCTTGTTCGTGTATTACGCCACAATATGCACCATATTGACTTAAGAGATTTGCAAGCTAGGTTGCCTCGCTCCTGTGTTTACCCCTACGTTCCCGATTGTTCGGCTAGGGAGTAAAGGGAGCACCTCTGCGATTGTCACGATCGGGTCATTCGAGCTGGACCTCAGACTGGGTGAAGCCGAAAGCTAGCGCTCTTATAGTTTTCAATGATGGTCGGCACACAACGGAACTCATGAGTACAAAAAATCTATTGCACAAGTCTCATAATAACAATGAGCACCGAAGAAAGGTATCGGTGGGGGTACTATTTTCTTCGAAGATGCTTCTTACACTTCGCAGTAATATAGCATAAGTTCCCTGAGCGCGCTTTGTCTGTTACAGCCTTATGACCTGATTGCCTGGTTATTGGAAACACCGTCGATATTCTTGACAGATGGAGTACATAACAATTTATGGTCCTTGACCGAAGAGGGAGAAGCCGGCGGTCGGTTAAGACGCGTTTAAAGTTCGGTTGAACATAGATATGATATAAGTACTTCGGTACATGCAATCATTCTTTTACCCAAGTCACTTGGGGGCTCTTAAATTTATATGAGCCGTTTTATGATAAGTGTTCTTCTTCTTAGTCGTTGCAAAGTTTTATTATTATTATTATCTATCACTCCTTTTTTCGACACGAGCGTGTGGTCACTAGCCGGGGAGCCTAATTTCTCTCTCAAAGCCGCTAGAGTTTAGTTTACTAAACTGGCCTAATGAGAAGTATTCCGCCCTCAAGATAGGAGGTTGAAGCCGTAGGCTGACCCGCTTGAAGTCTTGAGATAGGATGTATCATGTTAAAGCATGACAGAAGCACTTCTTTTGCGAAGGCCAATTTTCGGATTGGCACCGAACACTTGATCTTGTTCGGACGTCAAGTTTTTACTGATGTTTTTGGTTTTCCAAGCTTGTGGCACTTTTAAACTATTTGTGTGTTTTCAGCACAAGTCTCGCAGTGCAACGCCGGACACCTTTAGAGATTCGGCAAAAACATTCTCGGATATTGCTATATATGCATCGGTTTCGAATTGTGTCTTCTGTCAATAGTTGGATTGCCCGGCTCCTGCGCTTGCCTCCTACGTCCCGCTTTGTTCGGCTAGGTGTGCAAAGGGAGAACCACTGCGATTGCGCTTCCAGCTCACATGGTTAAGCACCTCAGTGGAGAAAGCCGAAAACTGACTGTCACAATAAGCGTAAACTGGTCAGCGATCCGATGACAGTGTTAAATGACGGGCCATTCATAACAATGGCCGAAGTGTTTATGGCTTGACCTCGACTATCGCCGAACACTACCGGGGGCTATTAACTGGCCTCCCAAACTAAATCCTCGATATTTTGCTCTTACATTGGAGCTGAGGTTTCATGATCATGCTTAGCATGACAACCCAAAGAAAGGAACCGATAGCGGGACTATTTTCTTTGGAAGTCATTTCTTTTGTTAAACAGTAATATAACATATCTCTCTGCGTACATTTGTTTATAAAACCGTATGGCCAGATTGCCTTGTTTGTCGTAAATCTTTGCCCTCATAAAGGCTTTATAAAGTAGGACAAACACTCCTCGGCTATTGGCCGAGGAGGTGGAAGCCGATGGTCGGTCAACAAAGTTTTGTACAATGCGGATTCGAGCATTAATGACGTAAAGTACTTGGATACATAGCGTCATTACACATAATTTGTGATTTTACTATGGATATCAATCCTTAATTCTGCCACCCATACCCGCATTAAGGCTCGGGGGCTACTGGGCTTCGGGCTTATTATTTACAAATATTAAAGGGGCACATCGATCCCCTGATCTGTTGTTGCCACCCGACCAGTGTCTCGGGGGCTACTGCATTGCCTGTCCAATGCAGAAAATTTTATGTGCAATATAGTTTCCGAGGAGATTTTGATCCTCAGGTTGGTCGGCCGCACCCAACCTGAGTCTCGAGGACTGAGCACGCCGCTTTTTGTGTCCCGAAGTATTCTGCCGAGCTAGGATTTGGTCCCCAGACCGATTTTTCAAATCAACCTAAGTCTCAGCGGCTACTGGGATCAGCGGTCTTATGTCATCCTTCATGTGCATCTCGGGTTTTAGACCGATACCCACCTTGAGGGCTACTGGCTATATATCTCGGCAGAGAATAAATTGCACCAATCAAAAATATTGACAAAAATCGGCCCACATTCGGGGTGGTGCACCACCTCGGAAGCAGTCCGACATAAAGCTCGGGCGCTAGTGGCTGGATCCATAGAGGGCATTTCCGGCATTAAGCTCGGCTAAACTCCTTCAAACTTGTTTGAACCAAGGTGACTTACGACACCTCGGATACAGTCCGGCGTTGGAGCTCGGATACATAGTCCGGCGTTGGAGCTCGGATACAGTCCGACGTTGGAGCTCGGATACATAGTCCGGCATTGGAGCTCGGTTACATTCCGGCGTTAGAGCTGGGAAGCGATCCGGCGTTGGTGCTTGACTGCAAAAGATACCTTGAATGCAGCCCGGCGTTGGAGCTCGCACGCAAGAGGACGCTGCCGCCCGGGAACAACTTCAAACCCGAGGTGTGGCATAAAAATAACAAGGCATTGATAAAGGCTGGAAACTTAAAGGGGCTCCTCGGATACCCGACGTGTGAACTCGTCGAATGCATTTCGGCGATCCCCAAGATCGAAGATGAGAAGATTTGTTGAACCAGTTTTCAAGACCGACGACCGAAGATGAAGAATGGTTCGGAAGAATCGAGGAGCGTCCCTAACTTGAAGACCGGTTCAGGGGGCTACTAATGATGTCCTGGACTAGGGGGTACTCACCACGTCATCTCCTGATCTGTTAGATTGGGCCAAGGACCCCCATGGCCGTATACTCATGGGCCAGTTCGGACAGCTGCCGCATACAAGGAAGATTCCACAAGACTTGGCGATCAAGACAAGGACTCCTCCCCACCGGCGTATTCGACTAGGACTCTTGTTATCCTAGGCCTCCAGTGCGTTATATAAACCGAGGCCAGGCTAGTCGATAGATCATATACAACATACAATCATACCATAGGCTAGCTTCTAGGGTTTAGCCTCTCTGATCTCGTGGTAGATCTACTCTTGTACTACCCATATCATCAATATAATCAAGCAGGACGTAGGGTTTTACCTCCATCAAGAGGGCCCGAACCTGGGTAAAACATCGTATCCCCTGCCTCCTGTTACCATCCGCCTTAGATGCATAGTTCGGGACCCCCTACCCGAGATCCGCCGGTTTTGACATCGACACAGACCCTAAGGTCTATGGAGAGGTGGAGCATTATGGTTGGACCACGGAAGAAGAAGAAGACTATGAACCCAAGTGGAAGGAGGAGACGAGCTCAGATGAAGATGAAGTCCCACTAACTCAACCTGGGGACATGCATGTGGAGTTCAAAAAGTCAAGCCTCCCGGATAGGGTAAATAAACCTAAGATCGATTTTATCCCTTTTCGACTCTTGCAGGAAAACAAGAAGGAACTATGCAAAAAGATACTGAGCCCGGAACAGGAGATCAAGGACCTAAGGGACCAAAATTCTATCCTCAAACGCAAATTAAGGAAGAAGCCTACGCCATCAACAAAATCACCACCGTCTCATCCAACAAAGAAGAATTGAGTATCTGGTATGGGCACTCCACTTGGCAACTACCCAGCTTGGGGGAGTGCCCCGGTATCGTATCACCATCACTTTTATCTTTACCGTTTTTCTTAGTTCGATCCTTTTGGTAATATTTTGATCTAGTAGAATAAAAGTTCTTAGTATGATCTAGTCATGAGTTTTGCTTTATTATCCTTCTATGTAATCGAGTTTGTGAGCTATATAATAAATATTAGTGTTGAGTTCAGGGCTTGATTTTCTTGCTATGATCTTGGGTGAATAAAAGAAAAGAGAAAAAGAATAAGAAGAAACAAAAGTTCATATTGATCTTATTGATAGTAATGACTTCACATTGAAAGAGTGTGATGATTAAAAGTTGTTGGGAGTTGGCAGACATAGCTTTGGTCATCGTTGCAATTAATAGGAAGTAATAAGGAAACAGAAGTTTCACATATAAATATACTATTATTGACATCTTTTATGATTGGGAGCACTCATCAAAATATGACATGCTAAAGAGTTGATGTTGGACAAGGAAGACAACATAATGGGTTATGTTTTCTTATATCTGAGATAAAGTATGTTGTCATGGATCATCCAACATGTTGATCTTGCCTTTCCCCCTCATGCTAGCCAAATTCTCAGCACCAAGTAGAGATACTACTTGTGCTTCCAAATACCCTTAAACCAGTTTTGCCATGAGAGTCCACCATATCTACCTATGGATTGAGTAAGATCCTTCAAGTAAGTTGTCATCGGTGCAAATCAATAAAAATTGCTCTAAATATGTATGATTAGTGTGGGAGAAATAAGCTTTATACGATCTTGTGATGTGGAAGTAATAAAAGCGATGGACTGCATAATAAAGGTTCATATCACAAGGGGCAATATAAAGTGACGTTCTTTCGCATTAAGATTATGTACATCCAACCATAAAAGCACATGGCAACCTCTGCTTCCCTCTGCGAAGGGCCTATCTTTTATTATTATCTTCTACCTTATGCAAGAGTCATGGTGATCTTCACCTTTCCTTTTTACATTTTAGCCTTTGGCAAGCACAGTGTGTTGGAAAGATCCTGATAGATATATCTAATTGGATGTAGGGGGGCATGAGTTATTATTGTTGACATTACCCTCGAGTTAAAAGGTTGTGGGGCGAAACTATAAGTGAAAGTGCGTTATATCGACTAGAGGGGGGGTGAATAGGCGATTTTTATGAAAGTCTTCAAAACGTGGGAGTTATGAAGACAAACAGTGAAGATATGCCTATTACTATGCAGCGGAAGTTAGACTACACTAGGAAAGCCATGGTCAAGTATCAGCAGAGTGAAAGCACAGTGACAAATAGCTGTAGTGTAATAAGGATCAGGTAGGAAGATACTATGAAGCCAAACAGATCTTACACTCACGTTGTGAAGACAAAAGATAGAACAGACATGCAATGACTTCACAATGAGTGATCAGTAAGTAAAAGGAAGTGAAGGTGAAACCAGTGACTCGTTGAAGACAATGATGTGTTGGACCAGTTCCAGTTGCTGTGACAACTGTATGTCTGGTTGGAGCGGCTAGGTATTTAAACCTTAGGACACACAGTCCCGGACACCCAGTCCTGAACACGCAGCTCAGGACACCAAGTCCTCACCGTATTCTCCTTGAGCTAAGGTCACATAGTCCTCGCCCAATCACTCTGGTAAGTCTTCAAGGTAGACTTCCAAACCTTCACAGACTTCGTTCACCGGCAATCCACAATGTCTCTTGGATGCTCTGAACGCGACGCCTAACCGTCTGGGGATGCACAGTCCTCAAGTGTAATAAGTCTTCAGATCACACAGACAAGAAGACTTAAGTGATGCCCAATGTTCTCTGGCTCTGGGTGGTTAGGGCTTTATCCTCGCAAGGAATTCTCTCTCTCAAAGGCTTCGAGGTGGGTTGCTCTCAAACGACAAAAGCCGTACTCTCAATCTGAGCAGCCAACCGTTTATGGTTGTAGGGGGTGGGCTATTTATAGCCACTTGGCAACCCGACCTGATTTGTCCGAAATGACCCTGGGTCACTAAGGAACTGACACGTGTCTCAACGGTCAGATTTCAAACTCTCATGGCAACTTTACTTGGGCTACAAGCAAAGCTGACTTGTCCGGCTCTGGACAAGATTCGCTCTCAATGTCTTCACTCGAAGACATAGGTTTTTGGTTTAGGCATCACTTCAGTCATTCTGACTGGTTCTCCTGGACCCCACTTAACAGTACGGTGGTTCCTATGACTCAACACAAAAGAAAAAGAACTACGAAAGATCTAAGTCTTCGAGCTCCATAGGCTTCATAACGTGTCTTCTTTTGTCATAGTCTTCAATGTGAATATCTTCATATACCACCTTTGACTTCAATGTCTTCATACATTTTTAGGGGTCATCTCTGGTAGTAAAACCGAATCAATGAGGGACTTCTACCTGTGTTATCCTGCAATTCTCACAAACACATTAGTCCCTCAACTAGGTTTGTCGTCAATACTCCAAAACCAACTAGGGGTGGCACTAGATGCACTTACAATCTCCCCCTTTTTGGTGATTGATGACAAACTAGTTGAAGTTTTCAACGGGGAATATAGTCTGTGAAATTGTAAAGGATAAGGAATTGTCTTCATAAGTTGCAAGGGCTCCCCCTGAAGATGTGCATATAAGTTAATTTGCTTTTGGAATGTAAATGCACATGGCAGGTTGTACTTGGAGATCCACTTCAGCTTATGATGATAATCCATTATGCATGTGAAAGTATATGAAGATAATGACATGCATAATGGAAAATGGACGTCTGCAGAATGAGATAAGTGCGGAATTTATCGTCGCACATGCGGAATTTATCTTCGCAAAACAGGGTGGCAAACAAGTAGCAGACGACCATCTGGTTTAAGTGTTACAACTCATAAGAACCAAATGTAGCAAAAAACGAGAGTTGTAAGCACGAAGCAAAATATAAGGCACCCGCCCATATGAACCCGCTTGAAGACTATCAATCTCATATGCTTCTCCCCCTTTTGTCAGTAATGACCAAAAAGGTTTGAAGACATAGAGCCTCTACTCGTTCCCATGAGGAGTAGGTGAAGGAGCAGGGTTGTTGGCGTTGTTTGGTAGTGCAGAAGAGCTTGGAGGTGCTGAAGCAGGTGGCGGTGAGGTAGCATCGTCTTCTTCCTCAATGATTCTGGTAGTGACTGTAGCAGCAGAGGAAGAAAACTCAGAGTCTTCAAGAGATGGAGTCCCCAGCAGCACAGCTCTTCGAGGAGGTGTGGAGTCAAATTTGAATCTCTCAGTGAAGCCATCCTCTTGAAGATCAGCTTCAGAAAGCATCATCGTTAGCCCTTTCCATGTGCGGCGACAAGTTTCATGGGCAACGAAAGCGTTCTTGGTGGCAAGATTTCGGATGCGATTTACATCCACCAAGAGGCTTTTCATCTGTCTCTTCAACCAGTCATGATGCCTATCCTTCTTTTGATGAAGGGCCACAAGAAGCTCTCGGTCGTTGAGAACACGAGTGCGCTTCTTGGGTCTTGAAGCAGTTGCACTGTCAGTGGCTTCAGTTGAAGCAGGGTGTGGTGCACGTGTAGTGCCAGCCAAAGGATACACCCTGGAGATGGCTTCAACACCTTCAACGTTTTGAGTGAAGCTCTGGTGTTCTGCATTCTGAAGACTCAGAGGTTGCTTGGCAGGTTCAGGATAGATGGCTTCAGCAGAGGTATCCACATCAGGCAAGAAGATCCGATGGTTGCGGGCTGAGGGCTGATACGAGATGGCAGAGTGAAGTTTGATCAGCCTCATTACCCATGGAGCATAGAACTTTAAACCAAACAGATCTGAGCCTGATGCAGCTAGTTGGCGTATGAAGAAATCCTGTGTGTTGAAGCATTTGCCATGAAGGATAAAGAATATCAGAGTCTTCATTGCACCCTCGATCTTGGCATTTGGAGAGTGTCCTTTAATGGGCCAGAGAGTCCGCCGGATGATGTGATAGATGGTCCTGGGCAGGTACTCAAGGTCTTCAACGAAGAACTCTGTGGGATAAGGAGCATCGTGGGGCAATGGCTTCATCATGGAGAGCATCTGACTCATATTCGGTTCAGGCCTCTGAAATATGCTCTCAATAGCTTTAGTGTGTAGACGACAGCCTTGCTCGAAGAATTCGCCTGGAGTGGGCAGGCCAGTGAGCTCAATGATATCAAATGCATTGGCTTCGTGATGAACGTTGCCGGTCATCCACTCCAGGACCCAAGTCTTCGGATCTCTGTTGTATCCTTTGATGTGTAGTGTGGCATAGAATTGCAGCAGGAGCTCTTCGTTCCAATGCTCTTCATCAGTAATGAACTGTAGCAGACCACTTGTTTGAAGCAATCCAACGCTTCCTCTAGACAGGGCAGACCAACAATAGCTTCAACATCAAGGCGCTTGTGCGGGAAAATGCGACCTTGGTTGTACAGTATGCAAGAGTAGTAGCTGCGCTGAGGATAGCTCCAGAACCTATCTAATGAAATCCTTTCCCTTGAATAGGGGTTCTTGGAGCTATTGAAGAAAGTATTATCTGCCCTGAAGCCATTGATGTTGAAGGAGCCAGGTGCTGATGTAGGACCTGGAAACCTTGGCAGTCTGGGGATTGGCTTCTGGACCTGAGGCCTGTGCTCAACATGATAGTTGAATTGGGGACCTGCAGCAGACTCAGGAACAGAAGTTGTGGGTTCAGTGGCTTCACTGTCTTCTGAAGCTTTTGCTGGGGAGGGCTCCACATTAGCTTCGTTGTTGGTTGTGGCAGCCTCAAGATTTTCATCCTCCGCTTGACTAGCTGGAGGGTCGGTCACAAGCACATTCTCCTGGAGAACTGCTTCTTGATGGAGCAGAGGAGTGGGCTCTTGTGGTGCTTCTTCTGCGGCTGATGCAGCCGGAATGTCTTCAGCATAGACTTGAGGCCTTGGACCTTTGCGAAGCCTGCGGAACACAGACGACGCCTGTGGGGTTGGAGTAGGCTGGGCCTCAAAGTCTTCTTCCTCTTGAGGGCGATCCGCCCAGGAAACATCCTGTGCAATTGGCGTCAGTGGACGACCAATGCTGATGAGTTCGCTGTGTTCTAACTGAGGAAGGGCTGCATCATCTTCTACATTGTCACGATGACCAATGTCTTCAGCAGCGATGGCATCAGCTGCTGGAATGTCTTCAGCTTCAGGAGCCTCTGTGGAAGCAGGCTCATGAACCGTCAATTGACGTTCTGCGTCAGGGTGAACCATAGAAATAGGTTCAACTATCAAGGGCTCTGTGGGAGCAGCCCGAGATTTCTTGGTCTTTCTCTTTTTCTTGCTAGGGGCAGTAGGAGAGGCTTCAGAGCTCTTCCTCTTCCTGGCTTCAGCCTCAGCAGTTCTTGTCTTCTTGAGCTCTGAAGCTGTTGACCGGCTCTTTGGCTTGCGAGCCAGTCGTTGCAGTTGGGAAGACAAGCGGAACGGCTTCCTACCTTGGTGCCTCTGGTTCAGCTGGAACCGTCTTCTTCTTTTTCTTTGCGGCCATCTTGGGGTCGATGCCAGGACGCCCAAGTGCCTTGCGCTTCTCAGCCTCATTGTAGGCTTGCACACATCTGTCAGCCAGAGACTTCATCCGCTCACGTGAACCCTGAGCTTCTGCATGCTTCTTCAGAAAGTTTTCCTTTAGCTCATGCAACATGATCTTGAAGCTCTTCACTTCTTGCACGCTGAGCTTGGCCATATTCTTCTTGAACTGAGCCTTTTCATGATCAATTTTCTGCTTCAGTTCAACAATGCGCTGGGCAATGGCAAGTTCTGAAGCAATAGCACCTTGGAAGGCGACGCTTAGGCCAACGGGCAGCTGTAGATCTTCAAAGCTGATGTCTGGTGTGGCAAACCACTCGTCAATGAAGTTGTGGATGATGGCGACATCAAAGAGAGGCAGATTGTTGAAGATTTCTGCTTCTTCTTTGCTCTTGATGAGTTGCTCAAGAGCGTCATCTCCAAGATCTTCATCACTTGACAGATCAATGGCTTCACTGCGCAGGATGGCAGCAGCTGTGAGCTCTTTGCCAGTGTGAGACAGAGGCATCTTGTCCTTCTGGTGCCTTGAGACGCGTGATAAGTCTTCAGACTGCACACTGTCTTCAGGAGGTGCAGTCGCCAATGGCTTCGCCTTTGAGATTTTTGGTGAAGGGGCTGGCTTTGAAGCTTTTGGCTTCTTCAACTACTTCGGCTTCGGCACTGCAGGCACTGCAGGCGCTTCATCAGACTCAGTGTCAGGTGCAGGCTCATTCACTACAGTCCCTTGAACCAAGATGTAGGTGATGAGGCCTTCAAGGTTGGCATACGGACCGATGACATTGGGTTCTGCTTCTCGTGTGCCATCTGCCCTTGGTGCTAAGGGAACAGGGTTGAAGTCTAACCCAAATTTCTTCTTGTTCTGCTTCGCTGAGTTTTGGGCAAACTGGAAGTTACGCTTGAACAGATTGTCATCACGACACCAGAGTAGTGACGACGGATGTGCACCATCAGGCTGTGGCCCACGAACCATGCATGGATAGAAGCTTTGGGCAATAGCTTCATCTCTGGACCTGGGTACAAGGTTCTTGTATAAGATGTCTCCCCACGGTCTTTTGATGGCACTTTTCTCAGCATACTCTTGGGTTGTGAAGCGGTATTTGAACCATTGTTCTGCCCAATAGCGTCGAATCCATTGGATTCGGGTCTTGCGCTGACCATAATTCTCTTCAGGATCTATTTTATACATTTCTGCCAGTTCATCAGGCAGATCTTTGGATGTTCCTCCACGTCGCTGTATGCCCCCCTTCCTTGCTGCTGTTTCTGAAGCCATAAACCTTAACTTGGAAGGCTTCAAGACGTTCAAAGGCTTCAAAGGCTTTCTTTTGCTGGACCAACAGGAACTGGCTTCAGGAGAATTTATGTGATGCTGTAGGAATTCTGCAAATGAATGCAGACTATGAGAACCAAAGGATTCTCCCACGGACATGTACCTGTGACAGCATTAAGGTGCGAGGGAAGGGGAAGAGGTCATATGCATTCTCAGAAGATTTTGAAGATAAATCAGTTTAGAAGACATTGACCTCATCGTGCGAAGACATTCACTCATAGATAAGAAGTTGGTTCCAGATTTGTACGAATCCACAGATCAGTACAAGTGAGGAATCTAACTACTTTTTGAAGCACAAGTGAATATTCTAGGCATGTTATGAGATGCAGTTTGAGAGAGATCTAGTTTGTGTGAGCAGAAACTGCTTGTGGTAGAAAGTGACAGATCAATAGGATCAACGGTGCTGTAAAAAGGCAGTTTTATTTACCACACTGAGAACTGCTAGACGGAGCGAGAGATGAGGCCGAGCAGTTCACTCGTCCGTGCCCTAACTTGGCGACGGAGGAGACCTACGGCGACGGCGGAGAGGACGATGTCCGTGGTCGGCGTGAAGATGGCGTCGGAGAGGTTGCGGCAGCGAAGCGCTTCGTCGCCGGCGTCGTCGAGAGCTAGCGGTGGTGCTAGGGTTCGTGCGAGGGTGGAAGAAAAGATAGTTACCGCTGTGAGTGTGTATTTATAGGCACAAGGGCGGCACTGTGCTATTACACAGGTGCCCCTGGCGATTCGCATCTGAGGAACGCATGGCCAGTTTGCGGAAGTTTGGGGTTTGTTCCACGTCCCACGCACGCCTGGATTGTCGGGTGGTCGTTCCTGCTTCTCCGGATTTTATGTGGAGGAATGAGCATTGAAAACGGAATTTATGGTTGTCTCTATATCTTCTATTGACAAGGACGTAGCGAAGACATTCGACAGTTTTAATAGAATGCATATGACTTAGAGAGATAGAGTTCGAGATAGAAAGCATAGAGAAGTTTGGGGTCCGATCACATTCACTTAGTTCAAAAGATTCAACACGAAGACCTAGCTATAAGTGAATGTTGTAGAGGACAGAACACTAGCATATATATATATATAGTCAACACAGTGAAGATAATCATGAAAATATGTTCGAAGCCAAACCAAATGTGAAGACATTGCAAGGTAACGCCATGAGAGAAACACTTCAAAATAGAACGTTTGGTGGTGGCGTTACCCACCGTATAGGAAGTATTAGACCAAGACACAGCGCACAATTATCGTGGCGCTCCGAAGTCAAATTCCACATTAATGTATTCACACTTAGAATGTATGTCTTCATTGATTGAAGATATACTTTACTTTGTGTGTTGCACATCTAAGTCATCATATGCATAAGTGTTAGGATGTGTGCCTGATCACAGGACATTTGAGGATTCCAGGATATTTAGCTCACACCGTAACTTGCAAAACCTCTTCTCATCCAAGGGCTTGGTGAAGATATCTGCCAATTGCTCTTCAGTGTTGACGTGTATGATATCAATGTCTTCCTTCACAACATGATTTCTGAGAAAGTGATGACAAATTTCAATGTGCTTTGTCTTCGAGTGCTGAACTGGGTTGTTGGCAATCTTGATGGCGCTTTCGTTGTCGCAGTAAAGTGGCACTTGCTTCAGATGAATGCCATAGTCCTTGAGTGTTTGCTTCATCCACAGAAGCTGAGCGCAGCAAGATCCAACAACAATGTATTCAGATTCAGCAGTGGAGAGAGATACACAGTTCTGCTTCTTTGAAGACCAACATACAAGTGATCGTCCCAGAAAGTGACATGTGCCTGATGTAGACTTGCGATCAACTTTGTCACCAGCATAATCAGCATCCGAGAATCCAACCAAATCAAACTCTGAGCCCTTTGGATACCATAATCCTAGAGTTGGGGTGTGAGCCAAATATCGAAGAATTCGCTTCACAGCTAAGTGATGCGACTCCTTTGGTGCCGCATGAAATCGAGCACACATGCAAACACTAAGCATAATATCTGGCCTAGATGCACATAAATAAAGTAAAGAACCAATCATGGAGCGGTATACCTTTTGATCGAACTCTTTACCATTGTCGTCAGGACCCAGATGATGTTTGGCTGGCATTGGTGTTGTGAAGCCTTTGCAGTCTTGCATACCGAACTTCTTCAGGCAATCTTTGAGATACTTCTCTTGAGATATGAAGATGCCATTGCGTTGTTGTCGTATTTGAAGACCAAGGAAGAACTTCAGCTCCCCCATCATGGACATCTGATATTGCTCTTGCATCATATATCCAAACTCTTCACTGTACTTCTGATTGGTGCAGCCGAAGATAATGTCATCCACATATATTTGGCACACAAACAGTTCACCATCATATGTCTTCGTGAAAAGAGTGGGATCTAGGGAACCAGGTATGAAGCCTTTGCTCTTCAGGAAGTATTTGAGTGTGTCATACCAGGCCCTAGGGGCTTGTTTGAGGCCATACAGTGCCTTGTTGAGCTTGTATACCATGTCAGGATGTTTTGGATTTTCAAAGCCAGGTGGTTGTGCAACATACACTTCTTCTTCAATCTTGCCATTGAGAAAGGCACTCTTCACATCCATTTGATATAGAAGTATGTTATGATGATTTGCATATGCCAGCAGTATGCGTATGGCTTCAAGCCTAGCCACAGGAGCAAATGTTTCATCGAAGTCAATGCCTTCCACTTGAGTATATCCTTGAGCAACGAGACGAGCTTTGTTTCTGACAACTTGACCATGCTCATCTTGCTTGTTGCGGTATATCCATTTGGTGCCTATTATATTGTGCTTTCGTGGATCAGGACGCTTAACCAGTTCCCATACATTATTCAGCTCAAACTGTTGAAGCTCTTCTTGCATAGCTTGAATCCATTCAGGTTCCATGAAGGCTTCTTCAACTTTCTTGGGTTCTGATATTGAGACGAATGCGAAGTGCCCACATAAATTTGCTAGCTGAGTTGCCCTTGAACGAGTGAGTGGACCAGGTGCATTGATGCTATCAATTATTCTTTCAATCTGCACTTCATTGGCAACGCGAGGATGTACAGGGTGAAGACTTTGCTCTTGCTGTTCACTGTCATTGTTGGAAGGAATGTCTTCAGGCTGAGCAATGTCTTCATGTTGATCAGGTGCTGAAATGATAAGTTCTTCTTCAGGATGAGCTTCAGAAGGTATAATCTCTCCAGTTCCCATTAGCTTGATTGATTCACCGGATGGAACTTCATCTAGCACACTTGGCAGTTGCTCTCTTTGTGAACCATTTGTCTCATCGAACCGCACATCCACTGTTTCAACCACTTTGTAATGAAAGAGATTGAAGACTCTGTAGGAGTGCGAATCCTTTCCATATCCAAGCATAAAACCCTCATGTGCTTTTGGTGCAAACTTTGAGGTGTGATGTGGGTCCTTGATCCAGCACCTTGCGCCAAATACTCTGAAGTAAGTGACATTTGGCTTTTTGCCAATTAGGAGTTCATAAGATGTCTTGTTCAGAAGCTTGTGAAGATAAACACGATTGATTGTATGGCATGCAGTGTCAATGGCTTCAATCTAGAATTTTCTTGGAGTCTTGTATTCATCTAGCATCGTTCTGGCCATCTCAATGAGTGTTCTGTTCTTGCGTTCGACGACGCCATTCTGCTGTGGCGTGTACGGAGCTGAGAATTCATGTGTGATGCCCAAGGTATCAAGATATGTATCAAGTTCAGTGTTCTTGAATTCAATGCCATTGTCACTTCTGATGTGCTTTATCTTGGTGCCGTAATTGTTCATAGCTCGATTGGCGAAGCGTCTGAAGACATCCTACACTTCAGTCTTGTAAAGGATTATGTGCACCCAAGTATATCTAGAGTAATCATCAACAATGACAAAGCCATAGAGGCAAGCAGTAGTGGTAAAAGTTGAGTAGTGAGTGGGACCAAAAAGATCCATGTGAAGCAGTTCGAAGGGTCGAGTAGTGGTCATGATTGTCTTCGAGGGATGTTTTGCCCTCGTCATCTTCCCTGCTTCACAGGCACCGCATAAGTGATCTTTCTTGAACTTGACGCCCTCGATGCCTATGACATGTTTCTTCTTCGCAAGGGTGTGGAGGTTCCTCATGCCAGCATGCCCAAGCCTCCGATGCCAAAGCCAGCATTCTGAAGCTTTTGCAAGAAGACATACTGCAAGTTGTGGCCCTGCTGAGAAATCTACCACATACAAATCATCTTTCCGATACCCTTCAAACACTAGAGACTTGTCAGATTCCATTAGTACATGGCAACAAAATTTTCCAAATATTACGACCATGTTCAAATCGCAAATCATTGAGACAGACATTAAGTTGAAACCAAGGGATTCAATAAGCATGACTTTATCCATGTGTTGATCCTTTGAGATTGCAACTCTACCTAGACCCAATACCTTACTTTTACCAGTGTCAGCAAATGTGATGTGGCTCTTGTCGCATGGACGTAAGGTTGAGTCCATAAGAAGGCTTCTTTTGCCAGTCATGTGATTTGTACACCCACTGTCAATAATCCATTCTGAAGACTTTGAAGACGCTGGTGTCGTACCCTACAGTGCAGTTAGGGGGATAGGCTTCACGAAGAGAATTGCGAAGCAAAAACATTTGACGAACCAGTGGGTTATGAAAACTTAGATCCAGATTAGGACTAATAGGGAGAGTGGCATGCGATTCAGGAATGAAGTACATAATGATGCCATTCGGGCATTTTATCTTGCGCCCTACAAGATTTTTAAGGTCCCCAGCAATAGCGTCAGAAGATTTTGTTTTTCTGCTGGAGACCTTTCCCTGCAAAAGAGAGTTAAGCTTTCTTAACCACCCACATCAAGGGTGGCTTAGAAGCAATAAGTCTAAGTGCAGCGTCTGAGAATTTTGGTTTTGGAGCCCTAGCAAACAGTCTAGCAGGCGGACAATAGTACTCATAAGAATAGGTAGAATAATTTTTGGTCATATGAACATGACGGTTTGATGAACCGCTCTCATATTCATATGCCTGAGTCTGGTTTCCCTGCAAAACATTTGCATTAGTGTGACTCAGGTGAGTCCTCTGTTTGTATGAAGCCTTTGGACCGTATGAAGCCTTTGGTCTGAGGTTTGTCTTCTTCAAGTGAGGTGTCATGAAGACATTCACAGGAAGATTTTCCAGACACTTTTTCGGAACCCAGATCTTCTTCATAGGCGGTCCATTCCTGCAGTTAGTACCAATGTACCTGGCAAACACTTCACCATTCTGATTCTTAAACAGTATATAGTTTGCATCAAAGGATTCATCAATGATAATGGGGTTAGCACAAGTGAAGCCAGATAAATTGGATGGATCTGCTGAAGGTTCCTTTGCAGCAACCCACTTGGTTTTGGGGTACTGCTCAGGTTTCCAGTAAGAGCCATCTGCATTTATTTTCCTTACAAACCCAACACCCTCTTTCCTAGGGTTTCGGTTCAGAATCTGCTTCTTGAGGACATCACATAATGTCTGATGTCCTTTAAGACTTTTGTACATCCCTATTTCAAGCAATGTCTTCAACCTAGCATTCTCATCAGCAATAGCAGTGGTATCCTCAGCAGAGGGGTTAGTTACCACATCAACAGTTGAAGATATTGCAACAGCAGTAGCAGTGGAACATTCAGCAATAGAAGTAGCATTATCACGCTCAATGCATTTAAGACATGATGGTTCAAATCCTTCCTGAGCGGAACTGATCTGTTCGGCGCTAAGTGACTCGTTTTCCTTTTGAAGATCTTCATGAGCCGCTCTCAATTTCTCAAGTTCTTGCTTCCTTTGAAGATAATCATAGGAAAGCTTTTCATGAGTTGTTGAGAGAGTATCATGACAATCTTCAAGTTCCTGATACTTAACGTGAAGATTTTTTATGTCTTCAATTAAGGATTCAGATCGAGTCATTTCAGCACCCAACAGATCATCGCTTCTGTCTAACAGTTTTTGAATATGTTCCATGGCTTTCTGTTGTTCAGTTGCAATTTTAGCAAGTGTTTTGTAACTGGGTTTTGAATCACAATCAGAGTCATCGTCACTAGATGTTTGATAGTGAGTAGTGCGTTTGTTTACCTTGGCACCGCGTGCCATGAAGCAGTAGGTAGGAGTGGAGTAGTCCTTGTCATTTGCATCGGTGTCGGTGATGAAGTCATTGTCTTCACTGTTGAAGATGGACTTGGCGACTTATGCTGTAGCCAGACTTGCAATGCCAGAATCAGACTCCTCCTCAGACTCCACCTCTGCATCCTCAGAAGTGGACTCCTCCTCTGAATCCATTTCCTTGCCAACAAACGCACGTGCCTTGCCAGATGAGCTCTTCTTGTGTGATGAAGACTTTGAGGAAGACTTGGAAGAAGACTTTGAGTATTTCTTCTTCTTCTTCTTTTCGTCAGAGTCATATTCCTTGCTCTTCTTCTTCTTTTTGTTCTCATTGTCCCACTGTGGACACTCAGAGATGAAGTGGCCAAGTTTCTTGCACTTGTGACATGTTTTCTTCTTGTAGTCATGAGCAGGAGCTTCATCATTCCTTGAACTTGATCGGGAAGACTTTCTGAAACCTTTCTTCTTCGTGAATTTTTGGAACTTCTTGACAAGCATTGCAAGTTCCCTTCCAATGTCTTCAGGATCATCAGAACTGCTGTCAGATTCTTCTTCAGATGAGGAAACAGCTTTTGCCTTCAAGGCACGAGTTCGCCCATAGTTTGGACCGTAGATATCTATTTTCTCCGAAAGCTGAAACTCATGTGTATTGAGCCTCTCAAGTATGTCAGACGGATCGAGTGTCTTGAAATCAGGACGTTCTTGGATCATCAGGGCCAGGATGTCAAACGAACTATCAAGTGATCTCAGCAGTATCTTGACGACTTCGTGTTTGGTAATCTCAATGGCGCCGAGGGCTTGAAGCTCATTTGTGATGCCAGTGAGTCTATCAAATGTGTGCTGGACATTCTCATTGTCATTTCGCTTGAAGCGGTTGAAGAGATTGCGAAGGACACTGATTCTTTGATCTCTCTGGGTTGAGATGCCTTCGTTGACCTTGGAGAGCCAGTCCCAAACCAGCTTGGATGTCTTCAAAGCACTCACACGGCCATACTGTCCTTTGGTCAGATGACCACAGATGATGTTCTTGGCAGTAGAGTCCAGTTGAACGAATTTCTTGACATCAGCAGCAGTGACACCTTCTCCAGCCTTGGGAACGCCGTTCTCGACGACATTCCATAGGTCGACATCAATGGCTTCAAGATGCATACGCATCTTATTCTTCCAGTAGGGATATTCAGTTCCATCAAAGACGGGGCACGCAGCGGAGACTTTAATTATCCCTGCAGTCGACATAGCTAAAACTCCAGGTGGTTAAACCGAATCACACAGAACAAGGGAGCACCTTGCTCTGATACCAATTGAAAGTGCGTTATATCGACTAGAGGGGGGTGAATAGGCGATTTTTATGAAAGTCTTCAAAACGTGGGAGTTATGAAAACAAACAGTGAAGATATGCCTATTACTATGCAGCGGAAGTTAGACTACACTAGGAAAGGCATGGTCAAGTATCAACAGAGTGAAAGCACAGTGACAAATAGCTGTAGTGTAATAAGGATCAGGTAGGAAGATACTATGAAGCCAAACAGATCATACACTCACGTTGTGAAGACAAAAGATAGAACAGACATGCAATGACTTCACAATGAGTGATTAGTAAGTAAAATGAAGTGAAGATGAAACCAGTGACTCGTTGAAGACAATGATGTGTTGGACCAGTTCCAGTTGCTGTGACAACTGTACGTCTGGTTGGAGCGGCTAGGTATTTAAACCTTAGGACACCCAGTCCTGAACACGCAGCTCAGGACACCAAGTCCTCACCGTATTCTCCTTGAGCTAAGGTCACATAGTCCTCGCCCAATCACTCTGGTAAGTCATCAAGGTAGACTTCCAAACCTTCACAGACTTCGTTCACCGGCAATCCACAATGTCTCTTGGATGCTCTGAATGCGACGCCTAACCGTCTGGGGATGCACAGTCCTCAAGTGTAATAAGTCTTCAGATCACACAGACAAGAAGACTTAAGTGATGCCCAATGTTCTCTGGCTCTGGGTGGTTAGGGATTTATCCTCGGAAGGAATTCTCTCTCTCAAAGGCTTCGAGGTGGGTTGCTCTCAAACAACAAAAGCCGTACTCTCAATCTGAGTAGCCAACCGTTTATGGTTGTAGGGGTTGGGCTACTTATAGGCACTTGGCAACCCGACCTGATTTGTCCGAAATGACCCTGGGTCACTAAGGAACTGACACGTGTCTCAACGGTCAGATTTCAAACTCTCATGGCAACTTTACTTGGGCTACAAGCAAAGCTGACTTGTCCGGCTCTGGACAAGATTCGCTCTCAATGTCTTCACTCGAAGACATAGGTTTTTGGTTTAGGCATCACTTGAGTCATTCTGACTGGTTCTCCTGGACCCCACTTAACAGTACGGTGGTTCCTATGACTCAACACAAAAGAAAAAGAACTACGAAAGATCTAAGTCTTCGAGCTCCATAGGCTTCATAACGTGTCTTCTTTTGTCATAGTCTTTAATGTGAATATCTTCATATACCACCTTTGACTTCAATGTCTTCATACAATTTTAGGGGTCATCTCTGGTAGTAAAACCGAATCAATGAGGGACTTCTACCTGTGTTATCCTGCAATTCTCACAAACACACTAGTCCCTCAACTAGGTTTGTCGTCAATACTCCAAAACCAACTAGGGGTGGCACTAGATGCACTTGCAATAAGCCCCTACCTTTCTCTGTGTCTGATTAAAACTCCGTAACCACAAGTATTGCGCGAGTGTTAGCAATTATGAAGGACTAGATGATAGTTGAGTATGTGCTTGCTTATTAGCTCTGACATAGACTCTTTCTGATGTTATGATAAATTGCAATTGCTCCAATGACTGAGGTTATAGTTTGTTGGTTCTCAATAAGGTTTGTGATTCATACTTTTGCATTGTGAATAGATCATCACTTGAACATAAGTAATCATATGACAATATCTATATATGTTGCTGTTATGAGAATAATCATGATGCCCTCATGTCCATATTTTATTTTTATCAACGCCTCTACCTCTAAACATGGGGACATATTTATTGTTATCGGCTTTCGCTTGAGGACAAGCGAGGTCTAAGCTTGGGGGAGTTGATATGTCCATTTTGCATCATGCTTTTATATCGATATTTATTGCATTATGGGCTGTTATTTCACATTATGTCACAATACTTATGGCTATTCTCTCTTATTTTACAAGGTTTACATAAGGAGTAAGAATGCCGGCAGCTGGAATTCTAGGCTGGAAAAGGAGCAAATATTAGAGACCTATTCTGCACAACTCCAAAAGTCCTGAAACTCCATGGAATACCTTATAATAAATAATGAAAAATCCTCGCCAAAGATGAAGACCAGGGGGCCCACACCCTTCCCACGAGGGTGGGGGGCGCCCCCCCCATAGGGCGCGCCCCCTACCTCGTGGGCCCCCTGGTGGCTCTCCGATGACCATCTTCTCCTATATGAAGTCTTTCTCGAGAAAAAAAATAAGAAGCAACCTTTCGGCATGAAACTCCGCTGCCACGAGGCGGAACCTTGGCGGATCCAATCTAGAGCTCCGGCAGAGCTGTTCTGCCGGGGAAACTTCCCTCCCGGAGGGGGAAATCATCACCATCATCATCACCAACGCTCCTCTCATCGGGAGAGGGCAATCTCCATCAACATCTTCATCAGCACCATCTCATCTCAAAACCCTAGTTCATCTCTTGTATCCAATTCTTGTCTCCAAGTCCAGGATTGGTGCTAGTAGGTTGCTAGTAGTGTTAATTACTCCTTGTAGTTCATGCTAGTTGGTTTAATTGGTGGAATATCATATGTTCAGATCCTTTATGCATATTATTACCCCTCTTATTATGAACATGAATATGCTTTGTGAGTAGTTACGTTTGTTCCTGAGGACAAGGGAGAAGTCTTGCTATTAGTAGCCATGTGAATTTGGTATTCGTTCGATATTTTGATGAGATGTATGTTGTCTAGCCTCTAGTGGTGTTATGTGAATGTCGACTACATAACACTTCACCATTATTTGGGCCTAGAGGAAGGCATTGGGGAGTAATAAGTAGATGATGGGTTGCTAGAGTGACAGAAGCTTAAACCCTAGTTTATGCGTTGCTTCGTAAGGGGCTGATTTGGATCCATATGTTTCATGCTATGGTTAGGTTTACCTTAATACTTTTGTTGTAGTTGCAGATGCTTGCAATAGAGGTTAATCATAAGTGGGATGCTTGTTCAAGTAAGAACAGCACCCAAGCACCGGTCCACCCACACTTCAAATTATCAAAGTACCGAACGCGAATCATATGAACGTGATGAAAACTAGCTTGACGATATTACCATGTGTCCTCGGGAGCGCTTTTCCTTATATAAGAGTTTGTCCAGGCTTGTCCTTTGCTACAAAAAGGTTGGGCCACCTTGCTGCACTTTATTTACTTTTGTTACTTGTTGCTCGTTACAAATTATCTTATCACAAAACTATCTGTTACCACTCATTTCAGTACTTGTAGAGAATACCTTGCTGAAAACCGCTTATCATTTCCTTCTGCTCCTCGTTGGGTTCGACACTCTTATCGAAAGGACTACGATAGATCCCCTATACTTGTGGGTCATCAACCTCTGCCCATAGGGCGCTGGACAGCCACCTCATCATATGATATATACATGGTGGACACCCCCAAAGAAAGCGATGGCAATAAGGCAACAGAGGATAATCCCCTCGAGAAGCAATTTAAGCAGCGGTGTCATCGGCGCCGCTCTAAGCCTCGCCATAGCAAAAGCAGCGATACTGGCACAAGAGACAATAATGCTGCAGACAGTGCCGAAGACGAAGACAATCCCCTCCAGCCAAGCTCCAAGCAGGAGGATGGGCAAGCTAGCCCTAAGGAACAGAAGACAGATGGAGAATCAGAGGATGACAATTACATGCCCCTCTCTGATGACGAGTGAGCCTCGGCGACGAAGAATTTATCGTGCCTGAGGATCCCGTCGAGCAGGAGCGCTTCAAGCGCCGGCTTATAGCCACAACAAAAAGCCTGAAGAAAAAGCAACAACAGCTTGAAGCTGATCAAGATCTGCTAGCGGATAGATGGACCGAGTTGCTGGCAGCCGAGGAATACGAACTCGAGCGCCCAACAAAAAGTTACCCAAAGCACAGGTTGCTACCCCAACTCGAGGAGGAAGCATTAAAACCTACACTACCAGCATATGATATGGCTGACCGGCCACCTCGTGGCCGAGACAAAACGACATATCAGCCAGAAGTCCAGACCGCACCCCGTCGCCAGTCAAACAAAAATACCAAGGCCCGACATAACACGCAGGACCTGCGAGAAGTATTGGAAAACAAATCGGGACATAAAAGATCGGTCTACGGATGATGGGGGCGCGCCCCAACACGCGACGACAACCGTCACGCCGGATATACTAAAAGCAAGTTCGGCTGAGCCGAACACAGCAGACAAGACTCGTATGAACTATGTCGTGATATAGCCCGGCACAGAGGCGCCGCACCCCCCCTATGCTTCACTGATGAAGTAATGGATCATGAATTCCTAGAAGGGTTTAAACCCGTAAACATTGAATCATATGACAGCACCACAGACCACGTGGTATGAATAGAGGATTTCTTCCTCCACATTCACATGGCCCGCGGGGATGATCTACACGCCATCAAGTATCTCCCGCTAAAGCTCAAAAGGCCGGCTCAGCATTGGATGAATAGCTTGCTGGCAAACTCCATCGGAAGCTGGGAGAACCTGGCAGACGCATTCCTGGACAACTTCCAGGGCACTTATGTGCGGCCACCGGATGCTAACGATTTAAGTCACATAACACAATAGCCCGGAGAGTCAGCCAGGAAACTCTGGACTCGGTTCCTAATTAAAAAGAACCAAATTGTCGACTGTCCGGATGCCAAAGCCCTAGCGGCCTTTAAACATAACATCCGTGACGAGTGGCTCGCCCGACATCTCGGCCAAGATAAGCCAAAATCCATGGCAGCCCTCACGACACTCATGACCCGCTTTTGCGCGGGCGAAGATAGCTGGTTGGTCCGTAGCAACAACACAGCAAGCAACCCTGGCACATTAGAAGCTAGAGATAGCAACGGCAAACCCCGACGCAACAAACACAAGCGCCACAAAAATGGTGGAAACGCCGAAGATACGGCAGTCAATGCCGGACTTAGGGGCTCTACGTCCAGTCAGCGGAACGGGCCACTCACAAAGGACAATTTGGGTCCGTCCAGTCTAGACCGCATACTCGACCGCCCATGCCAAATTCATGGCACCCGAGGAACAACAGCCAATCATACCAACAAAGAATGCTGGGTCTTCAAACAAGCCGGCAGGCCAGGTGCCAAAAACAAAGATAAGGGGTCTCAGAGCGACGATGGTGACGAGGAGCCCGGATCACCGAGTTTAGGAGGGCAAAAGAAATTTCCCCCGCAAATCCAGACGGTGAACGTGGTAAACGACACCTACACCCCAACCCAGACCAGACGCACACCCTTAGGGATGTCGACTTAACGGAACCAGTCGTCCCACAATATAAACTAGGGCTGATCACCTTCAACTGCACGAATCATTCGATTAATACTAATCAGGGCAATCCAGCCGCACTAGTCCTCGACCCAATAATTGACGGGCTCCACCTCACGCGAGTCCTTATGGACGAATGGAGCAGTCTAAACCTGCTTCACCTGGACACAGTGCGCAAGATGGGCATCGATCATTCGGTGATCAAGCCCACTAAAACCACCTTCAGCGGTATTATACCAGGTGTGGAGGCCTGCTGTATAGGCTCCATCGCCCTTGAGGTAGTCTTCGGATCACCAGACAATTACTATGCCGAAGAGTTAATCTTCGACATCGTCCCCTTTCGCAGTGATTATCAGGCACTGCTCGGACGAACTACGTTCGCTCGATTCAACGCAGTACCACATTATGCCTACCGTAAGCTCAAGATGCTCGGTCCGCGCAGCGTCATCACGGTTAATGGCAAGGCCGAACTTTCCCTCGGCACCAAGGAGTATACCACTGCTTTAACAACAGAAGCTACAAGTAGCACCTTCCAATCGAACCTCGAGTCGACGACCCGACTCCCGGACACCGCTAAACGACTTCGAAATACTTCGGGGCAGGATAGCCCGGCTCGTCCATAGCTCAATTAAACACTCTGGCGAAAGCCAGGACAGGCCACATACCGTGGCTCAACCGCTCTGCGGCACACAAGTATTTCTTACATTTTGTTTGCAGGTTTAACTTTGCGCAGACCAGGACTGGCGATATGGAAGCAGCTCGAACGCGCAAGGGAATCCTTAGATATTCCCCGCGATGACCATCCGACTACACTCCGGATCCACACACAGCTTCTTCCCCCTGGTCTCAGCAGGTTCCACAATCATATTTATTTTTTACCACATTACCTTTACTCACACACAACGGCGTACTATTCAAATACAACATGCGGATTTATATAACGCTTATCTGCTGTTATTTCTTATTGAAATTCTTTTATCAAGTGGCATCCGTACACCGCGATATGCTTTAAATATGTCAGGGGCTTCGTTTTTCCCATAATACGACAATAAAGTCCGAACACCTTCATGGAAGTTCGGCACCCCGAACTTATAGCATTATATGCATCAGCGCCGAATCATGTCTTGGGTCAAATGTTGGGTTTGCCTGACTCGCATGTTTTGCCGCCTTACGTTCCGCTATATCGGCTAAGGTGGCACAGGGAGAACGACTGCGATTGTGTCCCGGTTCTTCCGGACGAGCACCTCAGTAGAGAAAGCCGAAAACTGACTGTCATGATAGGGCGAGAGCTGGTCAGCTATTCGAGAGGTTGTAAAATCTTTAAGGATATCTCCCGCATAATGCCATAACCAATGCAGCGTGCGCTGGATCGGCTTTTCTTCTGATCAGGTGCTTATATAGCCCCTCGTGCAGTCTTGCGAACACCAGGGGCTACGCCTACCTTCCTTTTATAAAGCTCCTATGGCTAAGTGAGAGTGATAAAGCCCTATAGTCCGATTGCCTGGTTCGTTGTGCTGAACACCTCCTTCGAAGGACCCAAAACTAGGATAAAGAGTGATCAGGTTTATCCCGAACACCCCCGTACTTCCTATGGGGGGGGCAGAAGCCGACGACTAGCCAACTCTCAGGATTAATATATAAAACGGCCGCGTAGGAGGATAAACTTTTATATAACAGGCAATAAATAATAGAAATGACCTTGTTCAACATTACAAAGGACAACATGATTGTATTCATGGAAATATAATATCCTTGGTGCATTGCTCCGCCGCTAGGCAGGATCCTTTCAGGACACTTTCATAATATAATTCGGGCTTGCGGTGCTCCTTCCCCTCTGGCGGTCCCTCGGTCATCAACTTTTCAGCATCCATCTTCCCCCAGTGAACCTTTGCGCGGGCGAAGGCCATTCGTGCACCCTCTATACAGACCGACCGCTTGATGACATCAAGTCGAGGGCAGACACTCACAAGCCGCTTCACGAGCCTGAAGTAGCTGCCTGGAATCAGCTCGGCAGGCCATAGCCGGATAATAAAATCCTTCATGGCTAGCTCGGCCACCCTATGCAGTTCGATCAGCTATTTCAGTTGGTCAGCAAAAGGTACCGGATAATTCGGTGCCAGATACTGCGACCAGAAGAGCTTATCCGCAGTGTTCCCATCTTCGGCTCGGTAGAATTGGGCGGCATCCGATATGCTGCGGGGCAGTTCCACAAATACCCCTGGAGAAATCCAAACTCAAAATTAGAAACATGATTTTCTCCTCAAATACTTGCTTTACATGAAAAAAAGCCTTACCCACCGCAATCGTCCTCGCCTCTTGGATCCCCTGCAGGGCACCTCGGGTTTCCCCCTGGGCATCGCACACGGCCTGATGAGCCCTGGCGAGTTCGGATCCTTTCTCCGTTAAACTCTGCTCCAAGGTCTCGCATTTCTTCACGGACTCTTGAAGCTCCTGCTCAGCTTCAATAACCCTGGCCTCGTGCTTCTCACGAAGAGCCTGCTCTGCGGCTGCCTTTTCCCCGGCCTCGGCAATAGCCTTCCTCAGAGCCTCGACTTCGGTCATCGCCCCTGGCGCAAATAATGAAACATATGTTATCATACTGAGATTTTGTTTGCACTGAACGCGAACAAGGCTTGCGCATACCTTGTTTATCTTCCAACTGCCTTTTCAACTAGCCAAGTTCTTCTTCGGCCTGCTCCAGACTTTGATTCAGTCCGGAGACCTTCGCAGCATGAGAGGCAGTAGCCGCTACAGACGCCTGCTTATAAAAAGATAGATAGATGTCATCAAGTGAGTCTTCCTGTGAACATAAAATTGATCCTCTATTCGGTCCTTTCTTGCACCGAACAGTGTATCAGGGGATACTATCCATACTATGACACTCTTCGAAACCTCATAAAACATACCTCAAAGCCTCTTATAAGGCTGATACAGGCTTCATTCAGTCCACTCTCAGCAGACTGAATCTCCTTAATCACCGCACCCATCAGGGCACAGTGTTCATTGACGATGGAGGCGCTCTTCATCAATGATGGAGGCACCTCTGGCTGGACAGAGATTGACGGTGGAATAGACACGCCCCCTCCAGTAGAGGGAGGCCACCTGCTTGATTTTGGAGCCGTATTGGTCTCTCGAATTGCGTCCGGCTAGGAGCCGAATTCAAGATGGCTCCCGTCGTCGACTCCCATGGGAATCTTCTCCCCCATGTCTCCGGCCCCCGAAGTTCGACCTCCAGGCGCCACCTTCACGATCTCTCCCCCCCTTCTTGGCCAGGGTCCTTCTGGGACGAAGCCTCGGTGTTATGCACATATTTGGGGGAAGGGGCCTTCGGGGGCGTCCCGCTCTCTACAACATTGGAGCTCAGTGAATCCTCTGATGAGGATCGTTCTGTGCGGGACCTCGCCGGACTACAAAAAATATAGCTCAGGTTAAAATATTATGCCATGATGAGTCTGGACGCATAAGCGTGTTCGAATCTTATACCCATGACTTCACCAGGGGCTAGGCCCTGGGATCCCACGACGGGCCGCTGTCGGCGGCGGTAGTGGACTCTTCCGGAAGAGGAGCTTTTCCCCTTTTAGGCGACTCGGCCTCCAAGTGTATGGAGGCCGCCCTCTTCTTTCTTCCCCCCGCTGGGGATTCGTCTTCCTCCTCCTCCTCGTCCTCTTCGGAGGCAGAACGGACGTTGGAGCCTTCGGATATTGTGTGTGAAGTGTCGCGGCGATGAAGACCGCCCCGAGTCTTTTGACCTTCTTCTCGGTCTTCTTCTACGGTGCCTTGTACAGCGCCGGGACCAGCATCTTCATTAGAAGTGGGCCGTCCGGTTCTTCGGGCAACGGGGCCGGACAGTGGATCCGCCCCGCCTTCTTCGTCCAGCCCTAGGGGAGTTAAGGAAAACACATTGAACATTTCCCTTGGGTTATGTGGGTAAAACGCATAAAAACTTACCGAGCTTGCAGGGCGGGACAGTTGATACCCGCGGTCCTCGGCCGAGTCCGGCCATGATTTGCCGGACTTGAAGAGCACCTTCCAGATGTCTTCGTGCGAGGAGCCAAAGAGCTTTCGCAGGGTCTGGTGCTTGGCCGGATCGAATTCCCATAGATTGCAAGTTCGATTTTCTTGTCTTCCATATCTTTAACGCGCGTCTGGAGCACAGACAGTTCGTCATACGAAGACCGGTTCACGCCCTTCTTGGGCTAGGACATAAGCCGCAGAGGGGCTCCGGATCAGAACTCTGGAGCAGCGGCCCATTTCGTGCCGCGCGGCTCAATAATGTAAAACCACTTCTGTTGCCACTCTTTAACGGAATCATTAAAAGTACATGTTGGCCATGTGACGTTGGGCATCTTGCTCACCATGGCGCCCCCGCACTCGGCGTGCTCCCCGCTCACCACCTTGGGCATCACATTAAAGATCTTCAACCATAAGCCGAAGTGTGGCGAGATGCGGAGAAAAGCCTCGCACATGACGATGAATGTCGAGATGTTGAGGAAGGAATTGGGGGATAGATCATGAAAATTGATCCCGTAATAATACATGATGCCGCGAACGAACGGGTGGAGGGGAAACCCTAGCCCGCGGACAAAATGAGGGAGGAATACAACCCTCTCTTGGGATTCCGGAGTGGGGACGATCTGTCCCGCCGTCGAGAGACGGTGGCCAATTTTTTTGCCAAATACCCGGCCTCCCGAAGCTTTTTAATATTCTTCTCCTGGATGGTAGAGGCCATCCACTTGCCTCCTGCTCCGGATCTGGACATTCTCGGAAGGCCTTTATGGGCGGAGAATACGAACGCTCAGGTGCTGGAGCTCGGGCGAGGGGGAATGGATCGGGAAGAAGAAGGCGTGGGTGAAAAGGAGGAGTCCTTGTCCCTTTATAAGGGCGGAAGAAACTATGCGCCTCCCCACTTTCCTGGTAAACTCGCTTATTCCCCAAGCGCCATGATTGATGGCGCGGTTGGGTTACCCACACCCGTATTGATGAGAATCCCGTGATAAGGGGACACGATCTCTGCTTCGACAAGACGTGCCGAGAAAACTGCCTCGCAATATGTGCAATAGCTGGTTGAGAAAAGCGGTTCGAATAATGACCAGACCATGGCGTGATGTCACGTGATGAAAAGTTGTCAGCAGATTAGATTTGTGGAAATATTATACTCTCTATAGTGGTATGTGGAATTTGTTTTGCAGAGCCGGACACTATCCTTGTGTTCAAAATCTTCTATGGAGTATTCGGAGAAGGAACCCGCCTTGCAATGCCGAAGACAATCTGCGCGCCAGACTCATCGTCATTGAAGCCTGGTTCAGGGGCTACTGAGGGAGTCCTGGATTAGGGGGTCCTCGGACCGCCGGACTATATCCTTCGGCCGGACTGTTGGATTTTGAAGATACAAGATTGAAGACTTCGTCCCGTGTCCGGGTGGGACTCTCCTTTGCGTGGAAGGAAAGCTTGGCAATTCGGATATGTAGATCTCCTCCCTTGTAACCGACCCTGTGTAACCCTAGCCCCCTCCGGTGTTTATATAAACCGAAGGGTTTAGTCCATAGGACAACAACAATCATAATCATAGGCTAGCTTCTAGGGTTTAGCCTCTACAATCTCGTGGTAGATCAACTCTTGTAATACTCATATCATCAAGATCAATCAAGGAGGAAGTAGGGTATTACCTCCATCGAGAGGGCCTAAACTTGGGTAAACATTGTGTCCCCTGCCTCCTGTTACCATCCTCCTTAGACGCACAGTTCGGGACCCCCTACCCGAGATCCGCCAGTTTTGACACCGACACATGCCGAATGCACGCACGACTCTAGTACAAACCCTTGTGATGGCTGACCGACCATCCTTCATTGTCTTCATGAGGACTTCAAGATAGTCATTGTAGTCTGGTAGAAATACTTTAACCTTTGCATGTCCACCAATCATGTCGTTTGAGAGGTAATTTTCAGTAAACTACTCTGGAACCACTGCAAAGGAAGGAGATTCAGACATTGTCATCTAACACTCATTATGGGCAGTAAAAAGAAGGCTACAGAGTTTCACTTACCATCCTGCAGTTCACTATTGTCTTGGATAAAGTGTGAATAAATAGTTTAATTGCCATCTTTTGATCCTTTTTACTAACAATCTTTATCAATTTCCTCACTTGATGTTGGTTCATGAATATCTCATTGCCCCATATGCAAAAAGGGTCGAAGTACATATCTTTACCAATGACATATGTAGCTACAAGCACCAGGTTAATTAATATTAGAAGCTAAACTACAATTGCACAATGATGTAGTACAACAGTCCCTCCATCCCATTATATAAGATCTTATTACATCTAATATGCTCACATATTGGATTAATTAACATCTTAAATTATGGAACGGAGGGAGTATATATAAGCCATGGGATGAAACTAACCTCGACGGAAAACAACAGCCATTCCCGACATTATCCTTGTAAGTAAATCGAAAGGCATGTTAAGCACAACAAGCTAAACATCAACCAAATATATCCATGGTAGACAACATAATCTCCAAATGATAACTTCAATGTGCAGGTTTAAGCATGCTAGTTCAGCAAAACAAAAAGTGGAAAGGTGTGTTAACTACAACAGGCCTAACATTTAACAATAAGCAAATATAGTCATTCAAACTGGTATTGTGCATGTCTAAGTACATTAGTTATTGTTAAATAAAAATGGAAAGGCATGTTAACTGGAACATGCGTAACAATAACCAAATATAGTCATTTATAGTGGTATTGATGAAATTGAACTGCACAGTTCATACTTGCACATATAGATCATCACATTGTGAATAACTGAAATAAACAAGGCATACTATGAACAACCAAATATAGCAATTGAAACTGGACATATGCTAACTACAAACAACCGAACAACCAAATATCAAGAAAAGAGGCATATGCTCGCTACAACATACTTAACAATAACTAAATATAGTGTAGGATCGAAAGTATGTCTAGAGGGGGGTGATTAGACTACTTGACCAAATAAAGGTCTAGCCTTTTCCCAATTTAAGTCTTGGCAGATTTTAGCAACTTATCACAACTCAAGCAATCAACCTACACATGCAATTCTAAGAGTATAGCGGCGGAATGTAAATCATTCCATATGAAGGTAAAGGGGGGGAGTTTGGAGGGAGCAAACACAATGTAGACACGAAGATTTTTGGCGTGGTTCCGATAGGTGGTGCTATCGTACATCCACGTTGATGGAGACTTCAACCCATGAAGGGTAACAGCTGCGCGAGTCCACGAAGGGATCCACCCACGAAGGGTCCACGAAGAAGCAACCTTGTCTATCCCACCATGGCATCGCCCACGAAGGACTTGCCTCACTTGGGTAGATCTTCACGAAGTAGGCAATCTCCTTGCCCTTACAAACTCCTTGGTTCAACTCCACAATCTTGATGGAGGCTCCCAAGTGACACCTAACGAATCTAGGATACCCCACTCTCCAAAAGGTAATAGATGGTGTGTTGATGATGACCTCCTTGCTCTTGTGCTTCAAATGATAGTCTCCCCAACACTCAACTCTCTCACATAGATTTGGATATGGTGGAAAGATAATTTGAGTGGAAAGCAACTTGGGGAAGGCTAGAGATCAATATTCTTGTGGTTGGATTGGAATTTCTTAGTCTAAACATGAGTAGGTGGTTCTATCTCAGAAAATGAATGCTGGAAGTGTAGGCATGTTTTGATGGCTATCTCCATGAATGGAGGATGGGTGGAGGGGTATATATAGCCTCCACACAAAATCTAACCATTACACACAATTTACCAAACTTGGTGGGACCGAATACTAAAACTCGGTCAGACCGATTTAGTTCAAAATGTGAATGTTAGGCTTTTCGGTGGGACCGACATGTCAACTCGGTGGGACTGATTTCATTAGGGTTAGGGCATAACGTAATCTTGGTGAGACCGATTTCTGTAATAGGCAAACAGAGAGTTGGTCAGGCAAACTTGGTGGGACCAATCGCTCATTTCAATGAGATCGAAACATTATGAAAAGGAAACAGAGAGTTTGCATTGCGAACTCGGTGTGACCGATCGTTCTTCTCGGTTAGACCGAAAGATTACAAAGCGAAACAGAGAGTTTGCAATCCCATCTCAGTGAGACCGAGATTCCTATCGGTGAGACCGAACTGATTACGGTTTCTGGCTATGGCTATGTCAAATGAACTCGGTGGCGCCGGATAGATCAAATCGTGGGGTCGATTTTCATTTTTGGTTTGGAACATATGTGGATATGAGAAAGTGGTTATGGGCTTTTGGAGCATATCACTAAGCATTTTGAGCAAGCAAGCCATTAAGCAACACCTCATCCCCTTTTAATAGTATTGGCTTTTCCTATGGACTCAATGTGATCTTGGATCACTAAAATGAAAATGTAGAGTCTTGTGCTTGAGCCAATGTGTGTCCTTAGCAATTTGAGGGGTCCACATCTCTAGTCCATGCCATGCCAATCATTGAACTTTCTGAAAAGATTATCTTAAATGGATATTAGTTCAATGAGCTATATGTTGTTAATAATTACCAAAGCCACCCAGGGATTAGTTGCACTTTCATATAGTCATTCATAGTGGTATTGTTCAAACTGGTATTGATGAAATTGAACTACACAGTTCATACTTGCACATATAGAACATCACATTGTGAATACTTGAAATAAATAAGTCATACTACGAACAACCAAAGATAGCTAGTGAAATTGGACAGATGCTAACTACAAACAACCGAACAACCAAAAACCATTAAAAGAGGCATTTGCTAGCTACAACAAGCATAACAATAAGCAAATATAGTCATTCATAGTGATATTGTTGAAATTGCATAGGACATAGCTTGTGCTTAAACATCAAATTCTATAATGGAACATCATAATGTGAAAAGAGAGGGGGCGTATTACCTACACCAGGCTTAACAGGAAAAAAATATGGTCGTTGAACTAGTATTGATGAAATTATACTACACAGTAAATAGTTGCACGCGATAGAGCATCACATTGTGAATAAATGAAATAAACAAGGCATAACGCAAACAACCAAATATAGCAATTAAAATTGGACATATTCTCACTACAAAAGGGGCTCGACAAAACAAATCATGGGTTTCCCGTGTGAAGAGGCACGGCAAAACAAATCATGTGTTTCCTCACTTGTCATAGATGGGCTCCTTCCCATTGGAAGAGCACGGACTCTGGGTGCGCTCCATGTTGTCGTAGATGGGCTCCTTCCCCTTGGAAGAGCACGACTATAGGGTGCCCTCCCTGATGACGCAGATGGGCTCTTTCCTCTTGGAAGAGCCGGCGAGGGTGCCCTCCTCGTGGTTGCCATTGATGAAGTCTGAGTTGGCAGCTGAGGATCCCAAGCCAGCGTCACAGAACGTGTCCTTCAGAAATGACAAAAGGGGATCGATAGCGACGAAGGATGGCAAATTCTTGACAGCGAGCCAGAGGAGATCTGCAGCGAGGCCATGGATGAGATTGATGGTGGTTGAGCCCGAGGGGTTGGGGGTGGGCCAGTTAACCTGTGACGTAGCCCGCGTCAGGCCATCGCTATTGATAACCTCGATGTCGTAGCCAGCATCCGCGATATACCAACATACTCTAGCATGCTGATTGAGAGCATGCGGCCATTCAATCATTGTCGTCATCTTCCTCGGAGGCCTCGGCGACCACCTTGTTGTTGTCGTGCGAAGAGGCCACGATAAACCTCTTTTGGGCCATTCGCTCCTCGAGCTCCTCGGGAAGCTTAGTCGGGCTTAGACTACAACACTCTAGAGTGGGGGAGTGATACGTCTCCAACATATCTATAATTTTTTATTGTTCCATGCTATTATATTATCTATCTTGGATGTTTTATATGCATTAATATGCTATTTTATATCATTTCTCGAACTAACCTATTAACCTAGTGCCGAGTGCCAGTTGCTGTTATTTTCTTGTTTTTGTATTTTACAGAAAATCAATACCAAACGGAGCAAGACTTTTTGAGGATTTTTCTTGGACCAGAAGACAACCACGAAGCTTCGGGAGGAGGCCAGAAGAGCCACAAGGAGGCCACAAGCCTCCTGGCCACGCCCTAGGGGGGCTCCCTCAAGGCTTATGGGCCCCTTGTAGCCCTCCTAACCCTAATCTCCGCTCTATAAATACCCAAATATTCCCCTTATGTCAGAGGGTACACCAAAAAAAATACTTTTTCGGCACCGCAAGCTTCTGCTCTCGTGAGATCCCATCTTGGGGCCTTTTCCGGCACTCCACCGGAGGGGGACTCGATCACGGAAGGCCTCTACACCAACATCTTGATGCCCTTCTGATGATGTGTGAGTAGTTTACCACAGACCTACGGGTCCATATCTAGTAGATAGATGACTTCTTCTCTCTCTCTTTGATCTTCAATACAATGTTTTCCTCGATGTTCTTGGGGATCTATTCGATGTAATCTTCTTTTGTGGTGCATTTTTTGAGATCCGCCGAATTGTGGATTTATGATCAGATTATCTATGAATATTATTTGAGTCTTCTCTAAACTCTTTTATGCATGATTAAGATAGCTTTGTATTTCTCTTCGATCTATCAATTTGGTTTGGCCAACTAGATTGTTTTTTCCTGCAATGGGAGATGTGCTTTATGATGGGTTCAATCTTGTTGTGTCCTTACCCGGTGACAGTAGGGGTAGCGAGGCACTTATCTGTATTATTGCCATTAAGGATAAAAAGATGAGGGTTTTACCATATTGATTGGATCTATCCCTCTACATCATGTCATATTGCTTAAGGCGTTACTCTGTTCTTATGAACTAAATACTCTAGATGCATGCTGGATAGTGGTCGATGTGTGGAGTAATAGTAGTAGATGCAGTGTAACGCCCCGGACACACCCGCCGGTGGTCGTTACTCCTGGCGGGATCTAGACTGGCCCCACAGATCAATACTAGTCTTTTCTGTGCACTTTGTCCTCACTCGTGCGCACCCGGGAGAAACTTCCCGGTCGGTCACCCATCCTGACACTACTCCAAGCCGAGCACGCTTAACTTTGGAGTTCTGTCCAAATGGGCTCCTGGAAAAGAAGGAATTCCTTATTGATATGAGTAGTCTATCATGCCTAATAAGCCAGGCTATCACATACAACCCCACTCAGAGGAACCGACGTCCTCGTCGGGCCACAAGAACGTTCCCTCTTGGCACATACGTCTGTGCATCCAGTCCGGTACATGTGCCATGCCGGGTGCCACGACAGGTCACAAACGTCATGAACAACATGACCGCGCACCTGTCCGCGAACATCCGTGTAACCGCGAGGGTTGGCTCTGATACCAACTTGTAACACCCCGGACACACCCGCCGGTGGTCGTTACTCCTGGCGGGATCTAGACTGGCCCCACAGATCAATACTAGTCTTTTCTGCGCATTTTGTCCTCACTCATGCACACCCGGGAGCAACTTCCTGGTCGGTCACCCATCCTGACACTACTCCAAGCCGAGCACGCTTAACTTTGGAGTTCTGTCCGAATGGGCTCCCGGAAAAGAAGGAATTCCTTATTGATATGAGTAGTCTATCATCCCTAATTAGCCAGGCTATCACATGCAGGCAGGAGTTGTTCTACTTGTCACGGATGTGATGCCTATATTCATGATCATTGCCTTAGATATCGTCATAACTTTGCGCTCTTCTATCAATTGATCAACAGTAAATTGTTTACCCACCGTATGCTTTCTTCTGGAGAGAAGCCTCTAGTGAAACCTATGGCCCCCGAGTCTATTTTCCATCATATATTTTCATAACTATAAAACCAAAACCCCAAAAATACCTTGCTGCAATTTATTTATATTTACTTTATTTTGCCTTTTACTTATCTTCTATATCAATCTCTATTAGATCCCACTCTTGCAAGTGACCGTGAAGGGATTGACAAACCCTTTTTGCGTTGTGTGCAAGTGTTTTGTTAGTTTGTGCAGGTGCATCTATTGGGAACTTGCTTGTGCCTCCTATTAGATTGATACATGGGTTCTTAACTAAGGGAAATACTTATCTCTACTTTGCTGCATCACCCGTTCCTCTTCAAGGGAAAAATCAAGGCAAGCTCAAGAAGTAGCAGAAAGAATTTCTGGCGCCATTGCCGGGGAGGTTCGACATCAAGCCTACCAAGTTTTCCTCTCCCCCACTTACATTATTTTCAGAACTATAAACTCTCATCTCTTGCACTTACATTATTTGCCATTTGCCTCTCGTTTTCCTCTCCCCCACTTCTAAAACATTTTTAGAAAAATACAAAAATATTTGCATTTTCTATTTGCCTTTTCGTTTGCCTTGATGTCTTACTTGGTTTGTTTGCTTGTTTGCTTGTCATAATTGTGTATTTATTCCAAACCAGAAGGCAAATTTTTGAAGGATCCTGATCCACTTGCTAATCTTTTTAAAATAATCCAACTATGATGAACCAATTGCTAGTGAGTTGAGTGCACTAGATTATCTTTATGAAATTTTGCTTCAAATTCATGAATCATAAAATTGCGATGAAGTGTTAAAAGAAGAAATTTCTAAATTGATTCACGATAGCTCCTTGAATAAAAAGCATGATTGCAATGATGTCATTATAAATTCTATTAATTTCAGTTGTGCTAATAATATGCAAAACACCAAGCTTGGGGATGCTAATTTTGCTATGTCCACTACTCATTGCAATGATCATGATTGGGGTGATAATGCTTCTTACAATCTTGAAAATTTATGTTTGCGATAATATTGAAAGTGGGTTTGGAAGAATATCAACTCTAGGTAATAATGATCCCACTAATTTGGAGTATGATTGATCTTATGAAATTTTTGATAAAAGTGGGCTTGGAGATGTCATGACTTTGTTTGATGATAATCCCACTAGTTTGGAAGAGTGTCAACTTTTCATGCATGTGCATCATGAAGAGAAAAATTTATATGATAGCTATATTGTTGAATTTGATTATGATCCTAGACGTAATTATTATGAGAGGGAAAATTATGGTTGTAGAAATTTTCATGTCACTAAATTACCTCTCGTTATGTTGAGGTTGCTATTGTTTCTTTCTCCTTCCTTGCATATGCTAGTTTTTGCTTGTCTTGATAATTTGTTTGATTATAAAATGCCTATGCATAGGAAGTATCTTAGACTTAAACTTGTTTTTCACATGCTACATGATGCTCTCTTCGTTTTCAATTGCTATCTTTCATGTGAGCATCATTAAAATTATCAATGCCTGGCTATAAGGCTTTAAACAAAAGCGCTTGTTGGGAGACAACCCAATATTTTTATTTTCTATATTTATGAGTATACACAATATTACCTCTGTAATAATTTTGATTTAGTGTTTTAATTAGTGTTTGTGACAACTAATACCTTTGGGATGATCTATGGTGATAGTTGATTTGATTTTGCTCAAAAAACAGAAACTTTTGCGTCCAGTGGTAGAATTGTTAAAATTCACTGGAGCACAATAAAATTATGATATTTTTACACTAGATTGATATACAAATTTCCCAGGTTTTCCTAAGTTTTTAGAATTTTTGGTGTTACAGAAGTACAATAAATTTCCAGATTACTACATACTGTTCTGTTTTTGAAAGATTCTGTTTTCATTGTGTTGTTTGCTTATTTTGATGAATCTATGGGTAGTATTGGTGGGTATGAACCATGGAGAAGTTCTAATACAGTAGATATAATATCAATATAAATTTAGAATTAGTTCACAATAGTACCTAAAGTGGTGATTTGCTTTATTATACTAATGGAGCTTATGAGTTTTTTGTTGAGTTTTGTGTTGTGAAGTTTTCAAGTTTTGGGTATAAGGAGTTGCAAGAGCCAAAGCTTGGGGATACCCAAGGTAGTATTCAAGGACAACCAAGCATCTAAGCTTGGGGATGCCCCGGATGGCATCCCCTCTTTTTTCTTCAAAACACCGGAAAATTTACTTGAGGCTATATTTTTATTCACCACATGATATGTGTTTTGCTTGGAGCGTCTTGTATTATATGAGTCTTTTATTTTTAGTTTGCCACAATCATCCTTGCTATACACACCTTTTGAGAGGTACACACATTAATCGTGAATTTATTAGAATACTCTATGTGCTTCACTTATATCTTTTGAGCTGGGCAGTTGCTCTAGTGCTTCACTTATATCTTTCTAGAGCACGTCGGTGGTTTTATTTTGTATAATTTGATGAACTCTCATGCTTCACTTATATTATTTGGAGAGTCTTGAAAACAGTATGGCAATTTTCTTAGGTTATTAATTTGGTCCTAATATGATGGGTATCCAAGAGGGATATAATAAAAACTTTCATAAAGAGCATTGAATATATGAGAAATTTGATTCCTTGCATTTGTTTTGAGATATAAAGATGGTCATACTAGAGTCGTGCTAGAGAGTAATTGTGGATTAGTAGAAATACTTGCGTTAAAGTTTGTGATTCTTGAAGCATGCACGTATGGTCTATCGTTATGCGATAAAGTTAGAGCATGATTTAGTTTTGATTGTCTTCCTTGTGAGTGGCAGTCGGGGACAGCGATGGTCTTTTCCTACCAATCTACCCCCTAGGAGCATGCGTATTAGTACTTTGCTTTCATGACTAATACATTTTTGCAATAAGTATGTGAGTTCTTTATGACTAAGGTTGAGTCCATGGATTATACACACTCTCACCCTTCCACCATTTCTAGCCTCTCTAGTACCGCACAACTTTTGCCGGTGCATTAAACCCACCATAGACCCTTCCTCAAAACAGCCACCATAGCTACCTATTATGGCATTTCCATAGCCATTCCAAGATATATTGCCATGCAACTTCCACTGTTCTGTTTATTATGACACATACCATCATTGTCATATTGCTTTGCATGATCATATAGTTGACATAGTATTTGTGGCTTGGCCACCATTCATATATTTTTATACATGTCACGGTAGATCATTGCACATCCCGGTACACCGCCGGAGGCATTCATATAGAGTCATATTTTTGTTCTAGTATCGCTATGTAATTCTTGAGTTGTAAGTAAATAAAAGTGTGATGTTCATCATTATTAGAGCATTGTCCCATGTGAGGAAAGGGTGATGGAGGCTATGATTCTCCCACAAGTAGGTATGAGATTCCGGACTTAAAAATATAGGCCAAAGAGCCCAAATAAAAAAGAGGACAAAGAGCCCAAAATAAAAAAAGGAAAAAAGGAAAAAAAATGAGAGAAAAGAGAGAAGGGACAACGTTATTATCCTTTTGCCAGACTTGTGCTTCAAAATAACACCATGTCCTTCATGATAGAGAGTATCCTATTTTATCACTTTCATATACTAGTGGGAATTTTTCATTATAGAACTTGGCTTTTATATTCCAATGATGGGCTTCCTCAAATTGCCCTAGGTCTTCGTGAGCAAGCAAGTTGGATGCACACCCACTTAGTTTTCTTTTGAGCTTTCGTACACTTATAGCTCTAGTGCATCCGTTGCATGTCAATCTCTACTCACTTGCATGAATATCAATTGATCGGCATCTCCATAGCCCATTAGTTTGCCTAGTTGATTTTAGAATTTCTCCCTTTTTGTCTTCTCCTCACAACCTCCACCATACTCTATTCCACCTATAGTGCTATATCCATGGCTCACGCTCATGTATTGCCTGAATGTTGAAAAAGCTTGAGAACATTAAAAGTATGAAACAATTGCTTGACTTGTCATTCGGGTTGTGCATGATAAATACTTTGTGTGATGAAGATAGAGCATGAAAAGATTATATGATTTTGTAGGGATAACTTTCTTTAGCCATGATATTTTGAGAAGACATGATTGCTTTATTAGTATGCTTGAAGTATTTTTTATGTCAACATTAAAATTTTGTTTTGAATCTTATGGATATGAATATTAATGCCAAAATAAGAAGAATTACATTGATAAATATGTTATGTAGCATTCCACATCAAAAATTTTGTTTTTATCATTTACCTACTCGAGGACGAGCAGGAATTAAGCTTGGGGATGCTTGATACGTCTCCAACGTATCTATAATTTTTGATTGTTCCATGCTATTATATTATCTATCTTGGATGTTTTATATGCATTAATATGCTATTTTATATCATTTTGTGAGACTAACCTATTAACCTAGTCCCGAGTGCCAGTTGTTTTTCCTTGTTTTTATCTTCTATAGAAAGTCAATACTAAATGGAACGAAACTTTTTGAGGATTTTTGTTGGACCAGAAGACAACCATGAACCTTCAGGAGGAGGCCACAAGATTCCTGGCTGCGCCCCGGGGGGGGCTCAAGGTTTGTGGGGCCCTCGTAGCCCTCCTAACCCTAATCTCCGCTCTATAAATAGAAAAATATTCCCCTTACATCAGAGGGCACACCAAAAGTTCTTGGGTTTTTATCATTTACGCCACCAGTTGTGTCCCACTACTTAGTTTTGCCACTAGGAATTTCAACCACTCAAAATTTCCATCGCTTCGTTAGAGTCATGCTAAAAAATGGCACTGTACACCATTATTTGATGGGAAAACTTTGTTTTGCCACTCTAGTTTTTGCCAACTTTGTTTATGCCACTCTAGAATTTGACATCTCACTTTTGCCACTCTTAACTTTTGACATACTTTTGCCACGGAATGGAAATAGTGATATATTGTCAAAAGCTAAGAGTGGCAAAAGTGAGATGTCAAATTCTAGAGTGGCATAAGCAAAGTTGGCAAAAACTGGAGTGGCAAAAACAAAGTTTTCCCTTATTTGATCTCAAATCTCTTTTGCCATGTTATAATGACATAAATATGTATGGACCAACATGCCATATCTCTCTCTCTCTATCTCACTACAATAAAGTGTGGGGCCTACTTGATCCCAATAGCATTCTTGTTTTCCTGTAAAATATTCGCTTGGTTACTCCTGACAAGTGGGGCCACACTTATCATTGTGAGATAGAGAGAACCGACATGTGGGTCTAGGCTTATTTTTGTCATATAACATGGTCAATGGGTTTGATGTGAATATAATAATGTCTAATGGCATTTTTTAGATATCTAATGGCATTTTTGAGCAAGCATCTCAGGAATCGATGACATTTTGAGTAGTTGTAACTTCTAATGACAAAACTGAGTAGTGAGACACAACTAGTGGCATAAATGATGAAAAACCAAAATAGTTTTCCGCAGCCGCAAGCTTTTGTTCTCGTAAGATCCCATCTTGGGGCCTTTTCCGGCACTCCATCGGAGGGGGATTCAATCACGGAGGGCCTCTACACCAACCTTGTTACCCTTCCGATGATGAGTAGTTTACCACAGACCTATGGGTCCATAACTAGTAACTAGATGGCTTCTTCTCTCCCTTTGATCTTCAATACAATGTTCTCCTCGATGTTCTTGGAGATATATTCGACGTAATGTTCTTTTGCGGTGCATTAGTTGAGATCCGATGAATTTTGGATTTATGATCAGATTATCTACGAATATTATTTGAGTTTTCTCTGAACTCTTTTATGCATGATTAATATATCTTTGTATTCCTCTCCGATCTATTGATTTCGTTTGGCCAACTAGATTGGTTTTTCTTGCAATGGGAGAGGTGCTTTGTGATGGGTTGGATGTCGGGGGTACTAAAAATTTGGATGAAGGGATTAAGCAACAAACATCGCACATGGTCCAAACATAATAATCGTGTGCTATCAAATAGGAAAACCATCCAGGCGGGTAAATATTTTTGAGATTGCATGGGATGCAGGCGGGAGCGGGAGCAACAAAAATCACACACAGTCCAAACATAATAATCATGTGATATCAAACAGAAAAACCCTCGAGGTAGATAGATATTTTCAAGATTGCGAGGGATGCAGGTGGGAGTAAAATGTCGGGGCTACTAAAAGTTTGGATGAAGGGATTGAAGCGGAGCAGGAGCAACAAACACCGCACATGATCCAAACATAATAATCGTGTGTTATCAAACAAAAAGAACCTCCAGGCGGGTAAATGTTTTTGAGATTGCAAGGGAAGCCTTGTGGAGCCCAGTCGACTGTGCTGATGTGAGTGACAGAGTCACAGGCGTGTCACACGGGTAGTCTGAGGGAACCGTGTCTGTTGCATCTACAATCGCAGACGGATATGACATTCGACTCGTCTGCTGTTTATAAATTTGGCAAAAAAATGTGGGAAAGGGTCAGAGCACAAACACACTTGCATGTGGACCTAATATATGTATTAAAAGGGTGGTTTTATGTTCAAATACCCAATGTACAACTTTGATGTGGCACCTGTCTGACAAAGTGCAAGTATTGCTAGTCCACCACCCCCACTTTGTGTCGGCGGGAGGGGAATCCTAGCTATGAATGCATGCCCCCAAGTATCTAGGTCTAGCGTCTCACCCTACCATAATACAAAACCTATAGGAGTAGATCATGGCCAAACCCCTCTTTCGCTTCCGGTCAAAGATGGACCGTGTGCGGGCCCACAAATGTGTGCTTGTGGCGTGAGTTGGGTGGGACCACATATGAACCACCTGCGGGTGGCCCACCTATATGTATGAAAAGGGTGGCGTGATATTTAAATACCCAATTCACAACTTTGATGTGGCACATGTGCCTTGCCAACCAGACATACCCGACCCCACGGAGGTTTAGGAAGTGCGAAGTAGTGCCCCCCACCACACACACTTTGAGTCGGTGGGAGAGGGCATCTCACCAGGATGTATTGTAACACAGAACAAGAAGAATCCACCTTGGTTGTATAACCTCTCTCGTTGTTGGTCAAAGTAGTGGACATCCATGTTGCCACACAGGTGGGCTAGCTTGTCATTGATAACCACGTGAGGGAGTGCCTGAAGACAACCAAGGCTTACATGGGGCCCAAACATATGTATGGAAGTGTTGTGTGGTGTTTGAATAATACCCAATGTACAACTTTGATGTGGCACCGTGCTTTGGAACCGGAAAGTCCCGACACGGAGCGATGGTTCATGACGTGTAGTATGTCTATCACCCCACTTCTAGCCGGTGAGAGGGATTAATGTATATGCATGTGCTCAAACTTAGGTCTGGAATGTCACCATGACCTACTATACCTAACACTAACCAAAGAAGAATAATCCACCTTGGTAACCTCTCTCGTTGTCGGCCGAAGTGATGGACGTCCACGCGGGCCCATGAATAGGATTGCCGCTGATAACCACGCGAGGGAGAGTGTCCGAAGACAACCACTGCATGCATGTGTCCCAAACATATGTACAGAGGTGTGTGATGCATGCATGCTTGAATACCCAATCCACAACATTGATGTGCCGCTTGCATCGAAAACCGTAGAGTCCCCACACAGAGCGAGGTTCATGACGGGTCGTCTGCTACCCCCCCTTTGATCAGGCGGGAGGGTTTCCTGCGTGCACATGTGCTCAAACTATACTATGCAATCTCAGCATGACCTATGTCGTAATACAAACCAATAATCCCCTCCTAAGTCAAATTAAACTCTCTCGCTGTCGGTCAAAGTGATGGACCAAGCAGGCCCACAGATGGAAGCATCGCCGATAACCGCGTCAGTGAGTGCCAGAGGACAACCATCGCTTGCATGTGGGCCAAACATATGTATGGAGGTGTCTTTTTGATGTTTGAATACCCAATGCACAACTTTGATGTGGCACCTGCCTCGGAAATTGTAAATTCTCCACAAGGAGTGAGGTTCATGATGCATAGTATATGCTGCCCCCTCTTCGACGTGTACTATATACTCCTACTGTAACACAAACAAAAAAGAATCCTCCTTGTTGGTCAAATTAACCTCTCTTGTTGTAGGTCAAAGTGATGGACGACAACCATGCGGGACCACGGATGGGAGCGTCACACGCGAGTGAGTGTCCTAGGGCAACCGCCGCCTACATGTGTGGCCCAAAGAGGTGATGTGTGATGTTTGACTACCCAATGCACAACTTTGATGTGGCACGTACCTCGGAAACCGTAAAGTCCCCACACGGAGAGAGGTTCATATGACGTGTAGTATATGCTCGTCCCCTCCCCCTCCTCGATGCGTACTATATATACTCCTACTGTAACACAAACAAAAAAGAGTCCTCCTTGTTGTTCAAATTAACCTCTCTCGCTGTAGGTCAAAGTGATGGACGACGACCTCGCGGGGCCACGGATGGAAGCGTCGCACACGAGTGAGTGTCCTATAAGACAACCACCGCTTGCATGTGGCCCAAAGAGGTGATGTGTGATGTTTAATACCCAGTGCACAACTTTGATGTGGCACCTAGCTCAAAAACCGAAAAGTCCCCACATGGAGCGAGGTGCATTACGCCTAGTATATGTTGGTCCCCTCCCCCTCCTCGATGCGTACTATATACTCCTACCATAACACAAACCAAAAAAAATCCTCCTTGTTGGTCAAATTAATCTCTCTCGTTGTTGGTCAAAGTGATGGACGAGGACCTCGCGAGCCAACGGATGGAAGCGTCACATGCGAGTGAGTGTCCTAGGACAACCACCGCTTGCATGTGGCCCAAAGAGGCGTTGTGTGATGTTTGAATACCCAATGCACAACTTTGATGTGGCACATGCTTCGCAAACCGTAAACTCCCTACACAGAAGTTCACTACACGTAGCCCCCCTCACTTCAAGCTGGTGGGAGGGATTCATGTGTACGGATGTGCTCGAACTTTGATTTGGAATCTCACCATGATCTACACCGTACCACAGGCCAAGATGAATCCACCTTTGGTCAAATGCCTCTCATTCTCGGTCAAAAGTGATAACCTGTGCGGGCTAACGAATGGGCGCATCACTGATAACTTAATGAGGGAGTGTCCGAGGACCACCAATGCATGCATGTGGCCCAAACATGTATGAATGAAAGGGCTGTGTACTATTTTAAATAACCAATTCATGACTTTGATGTGGCACCTTCCCCACAAACCGGTCATCCCACACGGAGCCTCACGACAGGTAGTGTACTGCCGAACCCCCCCCCCCCCCACCCCCCCCCCCCCCCACGCCGCACCACTACCGCCACTTCGAGGCTGATAACGCACAAGTATAGGGGATCACAACAGTTTTCGAGGGTAGAGTATTCAACCCAAATTTATTGATTTGACACAAGGGGAGCCAAAGAAGATTTGCGAGTATTAGCAGTTGAGTTGTCAATTCAACCACACTTGACAGACTTAATATCTGCAACAAAGTTTTTAGTAGCAAAGTAGTATGGAAGTAGCGTTAACAGTGACAGTAGTAACAGTAGCAGTTTTGTAGTGATTGTAACAACAACACGGCAAAAGTAACTTATCAAAGATCAATATGCTAAAAGCTCATAGGCATTGGATCAGCGATGGATAATTGTGTTGGATAATATTCATCATGTAGTAGTCATAACCTAGGGCGACATAGAACTAGCTCCAATTAATCAATGTATTGTAGGCATGTATTCTGTATATAGTCATACGTGCTTATGGAAAAGAACTTGCATGGCATCTTTTGTCCTACCCTCCGTGGCAGCGCGGTCCATAAGAAAACTGAGGGATATTAACGCCTCCTTTCAATAGAGAACCGGAACAAAGCATTAGCACTTAGTGAATACATGAACTCCTCAAAACTATGGTAATGACCGGAAAGAATCCCAATTATTGTCACCTTGGGGTATGCGGATCATAACTCGTAAAGGTGTCTACAACTTGCAAGATAGGATCAAGAACACACATATATTCATGTAAACATAATGGTTCAGATATGAAATCATGGCACTCGGGCCCTAGTGACAAGCATTAAGCATAGCAAAGTCATAGCAACATCAATCTCAGAACATAGTGGACACTAGGGATCAAACCCTAATAAAACAACTCGATTACATGATAAATCTCATCCAACCCATCACCGTCTGATACGTCCATTTTGCATCATGTTTTCTTACTGTTATTATAATGTTTTTATCCATAATAATGTTTTTTGGAGTAATTCTAATGCCTTTTCTCTCATAATTTGTAAGGAACACACCAAGAGGGAGAATTTCGGCAGCTGGCACAACTCCAAATGAGCTAAAACTTTATAGAGATTTTTTATGGATTATTTGAGAAATACTAGAGCCAATAAATACCAGAGGGGGCCACCAGTGGGCACAACCCACCTGGGCGCACCAGGCCCCCCAGGCACGCCTGGTGGGTTGTGGCCTCCTCGGCCCACCTCCGGTGCCCATCTTCTGGTATACAAGTGGTTTTGACCTAGAGAAAATAAGAGGAGGACTTTCAGGACGAAGTGCCGCCACCTCAAGGCGGAACTTGGGCAAGAGAACTTTTGCCCTCCGGCGGAGCGATTCTGCCGGGGAACTTTCCTCCCAGAGGTGGAAATCATCGTCATCATCATCACCAACAACTCTCCCATCTTGGGGAGAACAATCACTACTGCAGGATGTTGCTAACGCGACACTAGGATCAGCGACCCTTCGACGAAACTGTGTGTGATGCCATAATCGCAAATGGTGGTGTAAAAACCCGTCAAAAAAAGTGCAAAACGTTTGCGATGGCGGAGCCATCAAACACGGTTCAGATTTTAGTTGCGTGTGCGACGTAGGACATACGGTTCAGTTTGATTAACTGTTTGCGATGAGGAGTAATGATGTCTACTACACAACATTCTTCTTGTAGACATTGTTGGGCCTCCAAGTGCAGAGGTTTGTAGGACAGTAGCAAATTTCCCTCAAGTGGATGACCTAAGGTTTATCAATCCGTGGGAGGCGTAGGATGAAGATGGTCTCTCTCAAACAACCCTGCAACCAAATAGCAAAGCGTCTCTTGTGTCCCCAACACACCCAATACAATGGTAAACAGTATAGGTGCACTAGTTCGGCGAAGAGATGGTGATACAAGTGCAATACGGATAGTAGATAAAGGTTTTTGTAATCTGAAAATATAAAAATAGCAAGATAACTAATGATAAAAGTGAGCACAAACGGTATTGCAATGCGTTGAAACAAGGCCTAGGGTTCATACTTTCACTAGTGCAAGTTCTCTCAACAATACACTACAAAAAAATACACATCCGTGACATTTTGGGCCGAACGAAATTTTTTTCTGTCATACATATGACACTTCTATGACGATAATTGTGACAAAACCCGGTATCATCATAGATGTGGTGGGCTCCTACTTCTATGACGAAAAATCATGACAAAAAATGGGCTTTTCATCCTGGGCGGGCCGGAGACGCAGCTGCATGACATTCTTTGGGCCGTCCATGACGGAAAAAACCGTGGTAGAAGCGAGGGCGAGGAAAATTTCGGGGAGTTCCCGAATACGGTGGGAGGTCGGGGGCCGAGCGATGCGCATTTCTCTCGTACACGTACGCGCGTGTGTGCAAGGCGTTGGCTCTAACTGAACCCGAGCGAGGCGTTGGGCTCTAACTGAACCCGAGCGATTGCACTGCAGGCTACGCGTTACTGAACCCGAGCGATCGATCGATGACTATTACTGAACCCGATCGAGCGATTCCTTCGCTGCTGCTGCTAACTGAAGTCGATCGATGTTTCCTCTGGATGAACAGTGAGCGTTGCGCGGGGGTGGGGGGGGGGGGTGGATGAACAGTTCCCGGTGGGGGTGGATGAACAGGACCCCGTGGTGTTGCCTCTGGATGAACAGGACCCCGATCGATCGAGCCGGTTGGGGCTGGATGAACAGGACCCCGTGGAGGGCTGGATGAACAGGACCACCCCATGGAGGGCAGGATGAACAGTAGACGGTGGAGGGAAGGATGAACAGTAGCCCGTGGAGGGGTGGTTGAACAGGAGCCCCTGGAGAGGGCTGGTTGAACAGTAGCCGGTGGAGTAGCACGCGGTGGAGGCTGGATGAACAGGAGCCCGTGGATGAACAGTCGCAGGTGGAGGCTGGAGGAGGTCGACGGTGGATGAACAGTAGCTCGTGGAGGATGGAGGGGGTCGACAGTGGAGATGAACAGTATCCCGTGGAGTCCCGTTTTGCGGTACGCCACACCCCTCCCAATGAACAGGACCCCCGTTTCGACCGTATCGCTCCAGCACAAGTCCGTTTCGTCCGTTTTGCGGTACGCCACACCCCTCCCGATCAACAGGACCCCCGTTTCGACCGTAGGAGGTCCGTTTCCTCCATTTAGTGGTACGCCACACCCCTCCCGATGAACATGATCCCGTTTCGAACGTGGCCGGTCGAACACAAGGCCGTTTCCTCTGTTTTGCGGTACGCCAGGCCTCGTTTCCATCGCCTGTTCCGTCCAAGCCCTCCCGATGAACACGACCACGCATTCCGTTCTGACCCAGCCGAATGGCTCCCACGCGTTCCGTTGCCTCCCCATGAACACGACGCATTCCGTTGCCTCCCCATGAACACGACGCATTCCGTTGCCTCCCCATGAACATGACGCATTCCGTTGCCTCCCCATGAACATGACGATGACGCTGTTTCTCCATTCCAACCCAGCCATGTACACGAGCCCTGGCCGTACGTATGCGCGAGTAGGCGTTCGAGACCCCGCCTGTATGTACACATACGTGCCTGTATTTTCTTTCTTGCACCCTGGCCAATGTACGTACGTGTAGATGCTACGTGCGCGCCTCTACTACGACACGTGAGCGCCTCTACATCGACCAGTATGTACGTACACGTTCGCGACCAGAATGACAACGCTACGTACGCTTCGACCAGGTGGGTCCCAACTGTCAGGCACTTCCTTGCCTGCGAAGATGTAGCTGGTGGGTCCCAGCAGTCAGGGGGTGAATTGTTTTTTTTGCCCGGACGCACTTCCTTGCGTGCGAAGATGTAGCTGGTGGGTCCCAGCAGTCAGGGGGAAACATTTTTTTCACGAAATACAGTGGCCCGTCCGGTGGGTCCCAACTGCAGGTGGAGGAATCATTATTTTCTGCGTAATAAGGAGGCACTTCCTTGCTGCGGCCGTGGACCCAGCTTTCAGCCTCTCCACGTACAGTCCATGTCTGATGGAAGTCGTTCCTTGACCACATTGACCACGCCGCGCCGAGAGCACCAGGGCGGTGGATGACGACGAGGCCTAGGAAGGGGACGACATGGAGGCAGGGAAGACTCGACAGTTGTTTCCCACGCGGAGGGGAGTACGACTGTACGAGGGTTTACTGGTTCGTTTGCCATTGCCGGAGAATAACAGCAGGTGTGGGTGAGTAGAGGGATGGCTAGGCCAGCGATGGGAGTACGGTCGGGCGGTGAGGCCTGCGCGGTAGCACAGCCGGCTGCGAGGAGGAGGGAGCAGGCAGTCCCGCCGGCGCTTGTTTGAGCGGCTAGAGCAGGAAGAGCAGAGATTGAAGAAGCACGACGGCCGTTGGATGGACATCCAACACTCAGTGCTTGTGCGTCAACCTTTTTTTAGGAAAGCCTCAAATCTGTGGAAAACAACATACAGCCCATCTGCCATTATTTCTAATAATTTACAGCCCATTTGCTAATTCTTAAGGTTTTTTTTGGAGCCCATATTCTTTTTGTTAGCATTACAGCCCATATTGTGGCAACGGTTAAAAAATTATACGAAACTTTGCATATTTTGGTGCGGTCTGAACTGTTTTTAATCCCGAAATTTCGACTCACATTTGAACTGATTTTAAAAATAAATGTATATCAATATACAATCCAACAAATTCTCCACGCATAAAAATTAATGTAATTTAAAATCTTGAAATGAAAAAAGGTATTTGAAACTAATTGCCGGTTTGATGTGTTTTAAAAATGCACAACCCATTTCTCATTACTGATGGGCCATTTTCTCGGCCAGCCGAATGAAAGCTCTCCTTGTCTTGAAAGATATTGCAGCCCAATAGGCCTGACAAAGCGACTTACTTGGCAAATCACAAAAAAACTGGGTTGTGGCCGTGGACCCAGCTGTCAGCCTCTCCACGTACAGTACTCTTTCGGTGGAAGTCGTTCCTTGACCACGTTGACCATGCCGCGCGGAGAGCACCACGGCGGTGGACGACGGCGAGGCCTAGGAAGGGGATGACGCAGCAGTGGAAGCCCGCGCGGAGAGGACTACGAGGGTTCACTGGTTCGGCTGCGGTGTGAGGCTACCGTTGCCGCAGGGCCTGGCCAGCAGTGGGAATAGTAGGGGGCGGTGAGGCCTCTGCGGCAACACAGCCGGCCACGGGAGGCAGGAGCATGCGGCACGACCGGCGCTGCTTTGGGAGGCTGGAGCAAGAAGACCAGAGGTTGAAGAAGCACTACGGCCGTTGGATGGACATCGTACGGTGACTGGAGCTAGAATCGTTCATATTGACTAAGTTGACAAAGCCCTTCATCCCCGTCAACTTAGTATGCCCACAAGTCATCCTCCCAGCAAGGTGGGTCCCAGCTAGCTGGGGGAGTATTCATTTTTTTGTGCGTAATAAGGTGGCACTTCCGGTGGGTCCGAGCTGACAGCGGGGGGAACGTTTTTTAGCGAAATACGGTGGCCCGTCCGGTGGGTCCCAACAGTCAGGGGGAAACGATTTTTTTCGCAAAATACTGGTGGCCCGTCCGGTGGGTCCCTGCTGTCAAGTGGAGGAATCATTATTTTCCGCGTAATAAGGAGGCACTTCCTTGCTGCCGCCGTGGACCCAGCTGTCGGCCTCTCCACGTACAGTCCACGTCCGATGGAAGTCGTTCCTTGACCACGTTGACCACGCCGTGCCGAGAGCACCAGGGCGGTGGACGACGGCGAGGCCTAGGAAGGGGACGACGCGGAGCCGGTGAAGACGCGGCAGTGGATGCCCATGCGGAGAGGAGTATGAGGGTTCACTCGTTCGGCTGCGGTGTGAGGCTGCCATCGCAGGAGGGCCTGGCCAGCGGTGGGAATAGTAGGGGGCGGTGAGGCCTCCGTGGCAGCACAGCCGGCCACGGGAGGCGGGAGCAGGCGGCACGACCGGCACTGCTTTGGGCGGCTAGAGCAAGAAGGCCAGAGGTTGAAGAAGCACTACGGCCGTTGGATGGACATCATACGGTCACTGCAGCCAGAATCATTTATATTGACTAAGTTGACAAAGCCCTTGGTACGTCAACTTAGTAGGCCCACAGGTCAGCTTCCGAAACGGTGCGCCCCAGATGTCAGGGGGAGGAATCATTTTTTGGGCGGGTGAAGCTAGAATATCCGAGATTGAAGAAGAAGCATGACATCCGTTGGATGGACATCCAACGGCCACTGCTGCTAGAACCGTGTATTGACTATAAGTTCACAAAGCCTTGCATATGCGTCAACTCTGTTTTTTTAGGGGACGCGTCAACTTAGTAAGGCCAGAAGTGTGTGGCAGAGAACTTATAGCCCATTTGAGATTTGTAAGAATGTGTAGCCCATTTTTGAATTCTAATGGAATTCACTACAGCCCATTTACAGTTTGTTAAAAGTACAGCCCATTTCAACCAACCGTTCAAAACAGAATTCAATAAAATTTCCCACATTTTGATGGGATTCGAAATATTTGTATCCCGAAATTTCTAGTCAGATTAAATACAATTTAAATATAAATTTATATTACGTAAAAATCCCACGAAACATTGCGCTCGCAACAATTAATGAAATTAAAATTTTCAATATCCAAAATAATATTTTATAAAGTAATCACGTGTTTGGTGCATTTTTTTATAGTCACTGCCCAATTTTTATAATTACATCCCATTTATTATTTCTTAAAGCCCATTTTCTTGTTAAGCCTAATGCATCCCTCCTAGGAAAGATTTGCAGCCCAGTGGGGCGGAGAATAACAACTTGACCTTGCCTAGGTATTCCTAAAAAAAATTATAGCTGGGCTAGCCATTTTCAGCTTGAAGAAAATTAATATATGGGCTGGATATCTGGCCTGGGCTAGACGGGCCACAGCCCGCCCAGTTAATACCCGCAGCGATGTTTTCGTTGTTGTTCAGAGGAGAAAAATTAATATCTGGGCTAAACATCGAAAAACTCTGCAGTGCTCACACCTCAAAAACACAAATACTGCTCGAGCTGCTTGGTCCCAGCCGTCGGCTGCTTCTTGTGTAATTCTCTCGTTTATTGACTACTACATAGGTTGACAATGGTGTGGGACCGTGATGTCAGGAAACCAGGGGAAAGCAAAATAAATTACTCCAGAGAGCGTTTCCACCTCTGCCTCATTGTCTCCCGTGGAAACCCCTTTCCTCCCTTTTTTTTTTGCTCTGGCAAGGACCAATGCATGCAGCACGTCCATGCGGTTATTAGGCAAGAAATAAAAGCGCTTTGCATGCTATGAATTAAGATGGCCTGCATGGGTAGCTAATAAGGCATCCTCTTAACTGTTGTGATTAAATGTTGTGTTTAGAAGAGAAAAATATTCTTCTTTTCCACCAATCTGCTTGCACCTAGGTCGTGATGCACCTTCTAATACGACTTATTCACCTAGACGGAGGGAGTATAGTTTTATACATATATATAATAAGGAGGCACTTGCGTACGTGAGGCTATGGACCTGGTGGGTCCCCATTGTCATCCTCTCCAAGTAAAGTCATCTCCTCGCCCCCGCGCGCTTTCTGCCCGAAACAGTCAGTGTCGCCCGCCCTGCTTCCCGGTGCAGGCGATTGCTCCGCCTTCAAACGACACAAGTGCCATCCGTCCGACATCTGCCGCCCACATTAATGATACGCGGTTGCCGAGGCGGCTACTCCGGCGCCACACGTCCGTCCCTCCGCCCACCCACCATTGCTATATAAACTGCTGTGCCGGCCATAGCCGCAGTCATCCGCATCCGTTCCCTTTCTCCTGTCCACGCCACTACTGCCCACCATGGTTTCCTCGCGCTCCACCGCTCTTCGGGACGGGCGGACAACGGACCACAAGGAGATGGCAGCCAATGCTGCCGACCGGCTGGCCGGCAGGCAGCCGGAGGACGACGACGTCCCAATGGAGAATATGGTAGTCGATGATCTGGCGCCAACCCCCTCCTCCACGCCATCCTCGCCGGTGCATTGCACCATGATCATCGGTGAGGCCCGTGCCTAATATATGGACAGTGTGAGGCAGATGCGTCAGGAGCAGTTCCGGGAGGCGCAGGCCGACACCGCCTACAACCACCATCTCCTCCAGGAGCACCTATTGGTCGAGGAGCAGATCGCCATGGAGCGGGCAGAGCAGGAGGCGCTGCTCGACTCGTACCGCTCTGCCCGCAAGGGCCGCCTCGAGCGCTGGCGGTACCGCATGCGGGTGGCGGAGGCTACGGCCGCCTACAAAGAGGCTAGCAAAGAGGGCGATGAAGCGGGCGAGGCACTGTTTGGCGAGACCGAGGACAAGGCAGAGGACAATGCCGGCTCCGACGAGTCCCCGCTCCGCATGCGTCGACGAGGCCCTACTCCGCCGAGGCCCCGCGGGCCAACAACGAGGCAGAGGACACCGCCGGCTCCACCGGGGCCCCGCCCTGCCAACAACGAGGTAGAGGACATTGCCGGCTCAGCCGAGGCCCCACCCTGCCGGCAACACGGGGGGGGGGGGGGATTTCCACCGCTCCGCTGAGGCGCCGCCCGCCGGCAACGAGACAAAGGACATCGCCGGCTCTGCCGAGGCCCCGCCCCGCTGCCAACGAGGCCGCGTCACACAGAAAACGAGGAAGAGTAGAACACGGTAGGTCGCCGCCGCTCGGGTCCAAGTAAGGCCACCGCTGCTACCCTCCTATTGAAGCCAAGCTAGGCGGGTTGACCATTGACGGCCGGTTAGCTTCTTGGCGGCGACATGGAGTCGGGGAGTTCTGCTGGAGAATAATGCTGCTTCTACTTAACTGCTGGTGCAGTTGGCTGACTGACACGTGGGCCCAACAGGCCACGTGTCAGTTACGCAACTGCACCTGCAGTTAAGTCACTGAAGCTTCTGTTCGGCTCAGCGGGACACAGGTGGGTAGCTTCAGTTAATTAATTATACCTCCGGCGCACCCCTTTTTAGTTGAAGAATGTATGAAATGTAATGAAATCTGGCATGTTTATATGAAATCCGACCGTGTATGAATGAATTTATTTCGATTAGTTCGAATTCCTGTATCACTGGCATTGGATGAACATGCAAAACAATACGTACTAGCATTATTCCCAGGGTGATCACCTTGTTTGCAACAGTTTCACATGTACTCCCTCCGGTCCTTTCTAGTCTACATACAAGTTTTGTCTGCAGTCAAAGTATCTCTACTTTGACCAATCTTATACAAAAAAAGTATGCACTTTCACAATGTGCGAAGTAAAAGGGAACAGAAAGAGTACAAAGAGTTTGAGCAACTTTTTAGCGTTTCTGTACATTGCAATCAAACACACAGGCCTGGCAATTCATAGAGAACATTCAAAACAATCGATGATTATGCGTCTCAGCGACTCACATGTCAGAGGCAATATTTACTTCACAAATAAAGAATAAAGAAAAAATTGATCTATGCTGCTGACAGCAAAGGGCGTCCCATTCAAAAATATCAAACACATGTCTTGCTAAAATCAATGAGCAAAATTTGACAAGGTTGTCCCATTCCAAAATATCAAATGCCTACGATTGTGGAATGGGCAGGGTTTGCCATCAGTTCGGACATTGACATGGCACCTCATGCTAAATAAACCAGCTGTTCTTTTTGTGCAGTTCCACCAAAATCAACCAAATTCGCGCGTAGCTTGTATGATTTCGCCCTTATATGTTGCAACGCCTTGAACTTATCGGCACCTCCTTTCTTGTGGTGGAAATGAATGATTCGATGTATTCATGAACATTTTGTGCAGTTCCCATTGAAATCAAGCTGAGCACCCCTGTTTGCACAAATACAAAAAAGTGATTAGTATAGAGCAAAATGTACTATGAATTGACAGTTTCAACAGGCACATACATGGTCCATGTAGAGCACACTTTTAGAAAAATGGAACTCACCAGAAAGAATCCTAGAACAACATTGTACTCGCGCATCACAACAAAAAAATGGAGATTTTGTCAGTCCTTCTGAGCTAAAGTTAGTTTGGTCTTGTGGGGAGTAATCTAACCATCCTTCAACTGCTCCTTCTGATGATAAGATAGACATGGCTTCTTCATCCTGGCATAATCGGAACTAGTCACTTCACGTACTCCATATTCTTCTTCAAAGGAAGATGATACTGGTGTGCAAAGACAAGAGAACTACTAAATGCTAGCATCACTGTTTGCTTGAAAAAAAGGAAAGGAAATATTTAAAACAGCACAGATGAAGCACTTCTCAAGGACAATACCACTTTTTCATGACAGTATCTAAACAGTAGCACAACACCAATAGAGATGACAAAGCTCAATCATATGGATGAAATCAGTGGGCGAGTACCAACCTTTGTCAGGAGGCTTATTGTGTAGAGCATACAGATGAAGCAATTCTCCGGAACCATCTGTTGCTATCTACGGTGGTGGCCATGCTTACTATATACTCCTCGATTAGTTTAATGTTTCCAACATCTTCTTGTGCAGTTCCACTAAAATATATGGTATCTTCAAAGAAGATCCCTGTTTGCACAAGTATAGATAATTACATATTACATTAAGAGTGGCATCAAATCAGTGGCAAAACAATTGCTCGTTCCAGCCATAGCAATAAATTAAGATGCAAAACTACATCATTACTTGTGTCATCACAGTTCCAGTGCTTCATTACAACACTGGGAGTTGATTTTTGTTTTTCTTCCCCTTGTTCTTCCCCTTCATCACTTGGTTCAATAACAAACAAGCTTCGCCTTCAATGTAAGATTTGGCATGTCAATTAGGGAGCACAAGTATAGTACTAAACTTAATTTTCTGATGAAAGTGGCAAAATACAGGCCAGCAGTTGTGAAATATCATTATCTTACCTCAATGGGATATTACGGTGCACATACAGATTGGAAGTCTTGTCTCCATTTGTGCAGTTCACTAAAATCAAGCAACATTATCGTACAAGTAGCACAACATATGAATGCACACTGCAGAATCATGTGAAAGAAGGCTAGTACTGACCTCTCATGATGCGGAATTGAAACAACTCACAAGAAGAAGATCTGAACCAAATTCGCCTTAATGGATAGGAAGTAAGATCTCCTCTTGTGCAGTTCCACTAAGATCAAGCAATCAAGCAACGTTGTCGGTGTGACATTTTGGTTGAACTGCACAAAACACTCTTAAAACAAAAGTGTTTTGTGTAGTGCAACAAAAGGTCACAATGGCAACGAGGTGAAGCAGATAACCCTGTTTACACAGAGGTGCAAAGGAAACAATTAGTGGTCAATAACGGTGGATGACATAGAAGCCAACAAAAAGAAGCATCTACCTTATCTAAATGGGAAAGAAAGCAAGACAGTAGCATTTCTCAAACGGTGGCATTAATTAATATTAACATAGATATTATATTAACAATAAAATTTGTTAAACATGTAATTTGCTTTTAACTGTGGCATTGCATCAATTTTCTAGTGGCATTATTAGAGGGTGTTTCTTTACAGGGACATTTTGGTGTAGGGACTAAAAAAACTCCGTGTCAGTCCCATCTAAACCAAAGAGGAGGGACTTTTAGGGACTAAAAGTGGGCATTTGGGACTAAAGAAAGAAGACCCCGAGGGAGTCTTTTTGGGACTTTTTCCAACAGTTGCCCCTGCCACGCATCGCACCTTGTCTCTATTAGTTCATTACTAGGGGTAACATGGTCTTTTAGCATGTCATTTAATAACCTCTAGTCCATGTTTAGTCCCTGGAACCCAGCAGGTAGGGACTAGGGAGTTTTTAACCAAACAGGGCCTTAGATTAACAACAGATAATGAGTTGCACGGGACAATGGACGCACCAGCACCATGTGCATCTACCGATGTACTGTGGTCATGCACAGTATGTTGCAACAAAGAACAAACAACCAAGGAGCATATTTGTGTTGGTCCCGGTTTTGTTATCTTTAGACGCCTTTCCCTATGTGAGCGCAGCAAATCTAGTCCTGCTCAAACTCTACAGCCTTGTCCCTTCCTTTCATTTTTGAACTAGTACTTTCGCCCCTTCCTTTCCTCTTTGAACCACGTCCTAGATTTATGCGATACAACTTTCCCCACTACTTTCCCCCATTCCTTTCCTCTTTGAACCACGTCCTAGATTAATGCTATACAACTTTCCCCCTTCATTTCCTCTTTGAACCACGTCCTAGATTCATGCTATATACAACTTTTCCCACTCCTTTCCTCTTTGAACCACGTCCTAGATTCATGGTATACATGCAGCTAGAGCAATGCATGTGGAGTAAGTAAATTATACCTTAAGGTTCTTGGGGCGTGGTTCGGTGGGTGACGGGACGGTGGCGAAGAAGAAGGGGTCGGAGGCCCTCCCGCGCCGCTGCTGGGTGGAAAGTGAACAGCTGCGCCGGTAGTCCCTCGCCAATGGCGACAGCGTTAAGCCTCCTTCCCTTCCCGGTGGACGGATCCTGCCGGCTCTTTGAGCAGCAGTGAGGGGAGAGAGAGGCCAACGAAGTCTTGTTTAGATCTGGAGAGGGCGAGAGAGTGTGAAGAGAGCAACTACAAGCGCTGAGGTTCCAGCGGGAGAGGGCGAGAGAGTGTGAAGAGAGCAACTACAAGCGCTGAGGCTCCAGCGTGTATATATATACTGGAGAGAGAGTGTGAAGCGTGCAAACCCTAGAAAACATTTTGACCAGACAAAGAATCCTCCTGGCACAAATTATGCTCAAGTGTAGTTATCGAACCCGAGACCTCAAGTTTGATGAGCGAACAGGCTAACCAGCTACACAACCCTCCCGTTATGTTCAACGAGAGGGAAATAACCTTTTATACATTCCTGCATTCGTGTGACAAGCATGCTGTGTTTTTTTGTGTGTGGGAGTCATTGGGATTTCAATCATAATCGTGTCATGTGGCTTTGGTGGTAAGACTATCCACAGTGGTGCAGAAATAATGCAGCCTTAGTCACCTTACCTCTCTCCACGTAGTACGTTGGGTCCCACCAGTCAGAGGGTGAAACAAACAAATTAATAAGAAAAATTAAAAGCGCCAGCGGTGTATCTTACCTCACACATCTCGCTACTGCTCGGGAACACTGTCCAATTGATCCCTCTGTTCGCTCACGTACTATTTTAAGTGAATCCTTATTATAACATGCACACAAATTTTGGGCACTTGTATTCGACTTAAGTCAGTGTGCCACTGTATCTCGTATACTTACTACTCCCTCCGTAGGTGTAATAAGTCACATTAGAAGGTGCAACGGGACCAAGGTGCGTGCGTGTGTGTGTGTGTGTGTTTAAAACCATGTGTGTGTTAGAGAGAGCAACAGATCGACCTACTCCTACAGAGAGATGTTGTGTAGTGTACGATTTTAGCCGCGAGAGTCGGTGCATCCTCTCATTTCCGGGCGTGTCCGGTAGGGACATGCGGACAGCTGCCACGCCCGCTCCTGACCAGCCTGGCCCACCCAAAGCCCCTCCATCGCCCGCGCGCGCTTCCCGCCTGAAACGGTCAGCGCCGCTCCAAAGAATCGGTGCCGCATTCATGCCCGGGCAGAGCGGACGCAACCTCTCACTGGCGCAAGAGTGATGGTTGCTTCGTCCGTCCAACTTACTACTGGGTCTATGTGATTTGATGGCTCATTGGTCTTTATTACTGAGGTGGTAGGACTACTGGATGTCCCACGCTTTCGGCGAAAGGAGGTATACTACTACTAGATTACAATTTTCTCCATTCTTATAGCGGAGGCGTGCAAGAGTAGTGAAAACACGCAGACTCAGTGATTACATGGCCCACCTCACACTATCACTATGCGACACCTAACTCTTTACATAGTACTCCCTCCGTTCCTAAATATTACTAGATGAGTCCCCGCACGTTGGCGCGGAACAACGGTATATCTCTCTGCGCAAAATTATCGATTTCATAGAACAAAAAAAAACTCTATAACCGCATGACAAATGTGGTAGCCAAACTGAATAAACTCCCATCATCATTTAGATCATCCCACATAAGGAAAAAATATCAGCCAACTCCTACTGCATAATGGGATTATATTTTTCTTTTTGACATGTTAATGGGACTTAAAAGCTCACTTATATGCATGCTACCGGTGCATGCTTGCATGCAGACATGTTGATGTGAGTTAAAACCCACTCACATGCATGTGGCACGGTATTTCTGCATGCTTGCATGTGGCTTAGTGCGGAGCCTCTCAACGTCAAGATCAGACGGCTATTATGGACTGATTTACTTCATCTAACGGCTACATCAATTTTGATGACGTGGCTCAAGGAGAGGATAGAGAATTCCTAGTAGTGGGGGCTAGCTATTACTAGTGGATATAAGTCTTTGTAGAGATTCCACTACATACGGAACAAAATGAATGAATCTACACTTAAAATGCATCTATATACATCCGCATGTGGTTCACGGTGAAATCTCTACAAAGACTTATATTTAGGAATGGAGGAAGTACTAGTATAGTACGTACTGTAATTTATCAGCGAGATAAATTTGTAAAATGCTATGAAGCTTCCAGCTTCTGTTACAAGTATCTTGCGTCCAAGGTTGCCCGTTGCAACATTTCATCAAATACAAAGGAGACTAACATGCATGCTATTGCATCTCAATGATTGACAGATCATAGCAAATATGTACTCCCTCCGTTCCAAAATAAGTTTCTCAACTTCGTGCAAACTTTAGTACAAAGTTGTACTACTACTAAAGTTGACACTTATTTTGGAACAGAGGCAGCTAAAGAAAAAACGATCCATGCAGTCCCTAGCCCTTGAACTGTGAACCCTGACCAGGCTTCAATTTGCTGGCAACGTTCGAGCTTCCTAATAAATGAAGTTTGCAACCTTTTGACCATCGGATCATTTTGTGCAGTTTCACCAAAATCGAGATGACCATCCCTGTGGCAAAGAAATTGAACAAGCGTGATTAGAATAAGATTACTGGGACTAGTTGATGAGACATAAACTCATCACAAATACAGTACGTAGAAGACAGTAGAGGTATGTGCGGGGCAAAGAAGTAGAGAAATATCCACAGGGAGTGATGTGGGCAGCTGGAGCAGTGGTGCAAGCCGGCTGTAAAGGGAGTTGTACCTGAGGGACGTAGCTCAACCTTGAGGAGGGCGGTGGGAGGCGGCAACTGCCCACGTCGCGGCAGTGAGCAAGGGACGAAGGCAACCTCACTGGCTTTGTGAGAGAGAATGGCGGGGACCCCTGATCGGGACGTGCCGACAGTGGGTTTTCACCGTCGGCGACGGCCACCGCATCTACACTAAGCATCCACCCCTTCCCCAAGCGGACGTGATCCGCTGGGATGTTAGAGATGTGGCCACTGTCGTTTTGTGCAAGAGAGTGTGAAGAGAGCAACCCCAGCAAGCAACCGTGTAGGCTGGCCCGTCCTGACTATGTATATAGTGGAGCGGTTTCCTTTTCTCTCCATATGAACCTATCATATTGCGTGCATGCCACTGAAGAAAAAAAACTTTATTTATAAATGATGCGGCACCTACTACTCGTTCTCCTATAACCTTGCGCTTGGCATCTCCAAAATATTAACCTTGCGATTGGCTCTCCGCCTCTTCAGGAAGTCAAGCAATAATGGTAGTGCAGTATATATCGTTCTGGCTATATGAGACCGAATGAATTGCTGCATGTCCACCACGTGGGCGAGGGTCGAGGGGCGAGGGAGAGTGCTACATACGGAGCAAAATGAGTGAATCTACACTCTAAAATACGTCTATATACACCAGTGTTTGGAGTATGTACTAGTAGTTCATATTGAAATCTACTAAAGGACATATATATTCCAAACAATATGATATAATCTCTATAACCAAGGTAGTAGGGACGAGGAGTAAACGGAGGGAGTAGTAAATTTTTCTCCTCGTCCTGCGAGCCACCGCGCGCATGGGCGAGGGAGCGGGCGTAAGGCGTAGTAAGCAAGCTTCACCTCATCCTGCGAGCCACCGCGCCTGTGGGCGGGGGAAACGGCGTACTAAGCAAGCTTCTCCTCATTCTGCGAGTTGACGGGACACATCAAAAAGTACTCCAGTGTATAGATCCTTGCCTCTAAGGTAGGCCCCACATGGTTTGCCTCTTTTTTTAACATAACACGTCAAGTCGCAATTTGTTTGTTCACCCGTGGTAGATGATCCTCCCTCCACCAAGTGGACAACCAGTACACGTGCCAAATTACCACGTGGGCTGCCTTTTTCGTACAGAAATGAGCTCCACCGTGTACCCACGCGGGTATGGTTGGGAAAGAGACAGGAGTACGTGCGCCGTGCATGCACCTCTTCTCTTCGTGCACGTCCCCCACCTACGTGGGTGTGTGTGAGAGATACAAACCGCATTCGTGAGTGTTTTTTTGGGGGTGGGGGTGGGGTGGGGGTTGATTTCGTGAATTATTTGTGGGAATATGTGTCGATGACATCTCAAACAAAATTCTGCATGCAATGTGTGTGAAATGGAGGCCTATCCATATCATACATAGAGGGTCGGGCAATCCACGAGAAGAGAGGGAGGGGTCATATCTATCGATAGAGTCGAAGAGAGGATCAAGTGGGTGGGTGCGAGATCGATGAAGAGAGCCATCAAAATTGTGTGTGTGTACAAGTCAAAGATATAGGGCGACTGGCCGACTGGAACGTTAGAGGGCACACGTCAAGGTTGTGTGTGGCAGGAAGACATGACTAGAGCGCTCGATGTATCGGTGTGTGTAGGGGGGGTGGTGGGAGGGGTAGGCAGATTCCTAACTATAGAGTTAGAACGACTTGTATATGTGTTGAGAAGGAGAGACCCAGCTGATGGGTAACGTAGCAATAATTCAAAATTTTCTACGTATCACCAAGATCAATCTATGGAGCCATCTAGCAACGAGGGAGGAGTGGATCTACATACCCTTGTAGATCGCGCGTGGAAGCGTTCAAGAGAACGGGGTTGATGGAGTCGTACTCGTCGTGATCCAAATCACCGATGATCCTAGCGCCGAACGGACGGCACCTCCGCGTTCAACACATGTACGGAGCAGCAACGTCTCCTCCTTCTTGATCCAGCAAGGGGGGAGGAGAGGTTGATGGAGATCCAGCAGCACGACGGCGTGGTGGAAGTAGCGGGATTCCAACAGGGCTTCGCCAAGCGCTGCGGGAGGAGGGAGATGTGTCATGGGAGGGAGAGGGAGGCGCCAGGGCTTAGATTGGGTTTCCCTCCCTCCCCCCCACTATATATAGGGCCAAGGGAGAGGGGGAGGGCGCAGCCTTGCCCCTTCCTCCAAGAAGGGTGCGGCCAAGGGGGGGGAGGAGTCCATCCTCCCCAAGGCACCTCGGAGGTGCCTTCCCCCTTTAGGACTCTCCCCTTTCCCTCTCTCTTGGCGCATGGGCCTCTTGGGGCTGGTGCCCTTGGCCCATATAGGCCAAGGCGCACCCCCTACAGCCCATGTGGCCCCCCGGGGCAGGTGGCCCCACCCGGTGGACCCCCGGGACCCTTCTGGTGGTCCCGGTACAATACCGGTGACCCCGAAACTTGTCCAGATGGCCGAAATAGCACTTCCTATATATAATTCTTTACCTCCGAACCATTCCGGAACTCCTCGTGACGTCCGGGATCTCATCCGGGACTCCGAACAACTTTCGGGTTACCGCATACTAATATCTCTATAACCCTAGCGTCACCGAACCTTAAGTGTGTAGACCCTACGGGTTCGGGAGACATGCAGACATGACCGAGATGACTCTCCGGTCAATAACCAACAGCGGGATCTGGATACCCATGTTGGCTCCCACATGTTCCACGATGATCTCATCGGATGAACCACGATGTCAAGGACTTAATCAATCCCGTATACAATTCCCTTTGTCTATCGGTACGATACTTGCCCGAGATTCGATCGTCGGTATCCCGATACCTTGTTCAATCTCGTTACCGGAAAGTCTCTTTACTCGTTTCATAACACATCATCCCGTGATCAACTCCTTGATCACATTGTGCACATTATGATGATGTCCTACCGAGTGGGCCCAAAGATACCTCTCCGTTTACACGGAGTGACAAATCCCAGTCTCGATTCGTGCCAACTCAACAGACACTTTCGGAGATACCTGTAGTGTACCTTTATAGCCACCCAGTTACGTTGTGACGTTTGGCACACCCAAAGCACTCCTACGGTATCCGGGAGTTGCACAATCTCATGGTCTAAGGAAATGATACTTGACATTAGAAAAGCTTTAGCATATGAACTACATGATCTTTGTGCTAGGCTTAGGATTGGGTCTTGTCCATCACATCATTCTCCTAATGATGTGATCCCGTTATCAATGACATCCAATGTCCATGGTTAGGAAACCGTAACCATCTATTGATCAACGAGCTAGTCAACTAGAGGCTTACTAGGGACATGGTGTTGTCTATGTATCCACACATGTATCTGAGTTTCCTATCAATACAATTCTAGCATGGATAATAAACGATTATCATGAACAAGGAAATATAATAATAATAATTTATTATTGCCTCTAGGGCATATTTCCAACACCAGCTATGTCTTGAGGGAGATCGGTCGACATCCATACATAACTGAAGGACGGGAAATATGATGGGAGAGAGAGAGAGGAGAGAGAGAGGGAGGGAGGGAGAGGGAGGGAGAGGGGTAGAGTGCTGGATGGGTGATGGAGTTGCTTCTCGAAGATGGTGGGAGAGGCCTACTAGACAAACTGAGGGTGGAACTGCAATGCTATCAATAAGAGTGGGAATGTGTTTCTGTGTGTGCCTGTGTGTGATAGATCTGTCGGGACGCATCCATGGATGATGAAGGGGAACCATGTGTTTGGTAAGCAAACCTAACTAGATTGGTAGATCAATTGTTGTTTGTCGGAGGAAGGGAGAGACACAACTAATGAGGTAGATCGATTGACGTGTGGGTAAAAACGAGTTATAAGGACCTAGCTAGCTATATCTATAGCGAGAGATCGGTCGGTGTACATCCATTTGTTAGAGGCAAATAAGGCCCAGCGAGACGGATAGACAGAGAGAATGGAGCTAGGAGGTGGTGCAAGAGGCCCAACTACTAGCTAGATAGGGGGAGGAGTGTGCGGTTGTGAGAGCAATGAAAAGAGGGGTGATAGTTTACACGTGTGTCTGACTGTATGAGAGACACGAGGCAAGGACACATAAAGGAGGAGATTGAAGGTGTGTTTGTATGTTGTAGGCAGGCATCGCTGGAGAGGTTTATCGATTGGTGTGTGTCAGAAAGGAGTTGTGGAGACTCTGGGATAATGACCTAAATAAAAAAATGAATGTGCCCGGTGGATAGAAGGCCGAGGGAGGGGGAGGGCGAGGAGGGCGTGTGCATGCACGAGAGAAAGTTAGTGGTAGCTACAAAGGTTAGAGGATTGTGTGGGTGTAAGAGACTAACAAAGATCATAATTTGATATGAAAGCGGATTCATATATTTGAATAGGAGATCATAGTGTTTTAAACATTGCATGCATGAATATAGCGGTGATACACGTGCTGTGCACATGTTATACCATAATGTGATAATGCATGGCGTTTGCAACTCATAGCTAAATGCCCAACAATCTAAACCATACTATACATCAAACAATCTCACATTTTATTTGAATTTGTGATAATGTGTGGCGTTTGCAGCTTACAACTAAATATCGAACAATCTAAACAATAATATATATCGAACATTCTCACATTTTATTTGAATTTGTGGTAATGTGTGGTGTTTGCAACTCACATCTAAATACTTGTAGGCGTAGGGGGCGGGGCACCATACATAATGTGATAAACACATTATACATATGAGACATGGTTTAGATTATGAAGATCTAGCTAGAGCTAGAAATGTAATGTAATTTGAAATCAAAATAAAGTGGATTCAAAAAATCTAGTTCGAGTTCATATAGTACACATAGTTCATATGTAACTCGAGACTAATCATGTGGTGTGCTGTGAAGATAATACACAAACGATGGTTTAACTTGACAATAATGATGATTGTAGATCTTATTAAAACAGAGAAACGAATTCAAATGCTTTGACTTCACAACAATCAATACTGTAGATCTTATTCAAATAGAGAAATGAATTCAAATTTAGTTCATATTGAAGCGGTAGTATATACGTTTGGAATGCACTAAAACGTTCATTTAAGTAGTAGGTTGCATGCATTACACACGTAGCGAAATATTTTAATTGAACATAACATGAATTCAAAGTTTTGAATGACATTTGTAGGGCGCATTGATTTGGTACAGTACACGTTAGGCTTGTCCGGAAATTTCAACCCGCGCCTTGTTAGCCCGAAATATTTAAGATATATCTTTATCTCGTTGTGCTCCGACAACTCCCTCCATCTCAACCCGCGCCTTGCTATTTTGAAACTACAACACGCGCGAAAACTCCCACCTCCTGTGAAATCCCGACACACGAAATGCCCGTGGTACCCCCGAACCGAAAGAACCGCCTCAAATCGGTGGGGGTACCTTCGTAACTTACCCCACATTTCGGAAAAGCGCGTCTCTAAGCCATAGTTCCCCACTGCCATCCCATCAGCCCACCCATTCGTACACCGAGGCCGCGAAAACCCGCGACGAAACCCCACACCCTGCTCCGTCCGCCACCCAGCCGGAGCCTCTTCCCCGACGACATCATCCATAGCAACACCTCGACGTCCCTCATCCACCGTACCCGATGAGGATCCGTCGTCGATCTCATCGTCCCGCCGGTTCAGCCACCCCGTCCTCCACCTCCAAGGAGCTGCCCCGACGTTCCCCTCGTCTTTCGCGCCACCTCCATTCCCACACCGCCGTCTTCAACTGCACCACCGGAAGAGCATCATCATCACCGTTTCCTCGGATGAAGCTGCGGCCTAATCAGCGCCACCAAAGAGGTTGTACACTAATCACCGCATTTTCTTCTTGATTCGATCTCACGGTGCTGCCGGCGCTCGGTCCCGAGCCGACACGGTGCGGCTCCATCCACGGCGGCGTCGCCAGCCACTTCCTCCACGGCGTCGCTCCCTCGGCGGCGACGTCCACATTAGTAGGACCTGCTGCTGCTTTAGCTCTCGCTCGCGCTGCTGCTCTGCTCTTGCTCTCGGTCCCCTGCCTGGTCTACTCTTGCTATTGCTCTTGCTCGCGCTGCTGCTCTCGCTCTTGCTCTTGCTTGTGATGCTGCTCCGATTTAGCTACACTTCACGCCGATGCCGCTGGGGTGAAGGAAGAACCAGCCGCAGCGGGGAGGGGGCTCGCCGGAGAGGTACCCCACTATCTATCTTAGGGTTCAGGATGGGGCGGTGGTCGCCGGCGGTAGCGGGGCATTGGCGGGGCGGTGGCGTGGGGGTCACCGGAGAAAAAGCTCGGCACGGGGGGCCCTAGAGGGATGGCCGGGGCGGCGGCGGACCGGCAGTGGGGAGTATTTTCGGGGCGGGCGGGGCGGCGCATCGTCGGTCGCGGGCGGCGGGGGGCTGCTATTTGGCCGGCTCAGGGGGGTGGAGGTTGAAGATGAACCGGATGCCCTTGATTTCGTATCCAACGGCTGCAAAATCGACTGACCAGAGATGAAAAAGTCAGTCGACCGACGTGTAGCCTCACCTTGCTAGTGCGTTCAGTTTCGACAGCAAAATTCATTTTCGACAGCAAAATTCAGTTTCGATAGTTAAGTTCAGTTTCGACAGTTAAGTTCAGTTTCGACAGTTAAATTCAGTTTTGACAATTAAGTTCAGAGATGAGCGGCTGATGTATTTTACATCTAGCACTTTCTGTTTATGTATTTTACGTCATGTATTGGAGATGCTATTAGAATTCCACTCAGGTTAACGTTGTTCGTTGTCTCTCTTGTCCTGCTTCAGCCTCAGCGTCGTACAACTCACCGGAGCTGCTCCAACGATGAAACCCTCCATCACAGCGGAGCAGTACCTCGGGCTCCATCTCCACATGCCTAAGATCTTCTTCCCCTCCTCCGACAGCCAAGTCAGCCGGAGCATCCTCACCGGCCAACCCAATCACGCTGAGATCGACATGGCTTCGCCAAAGAGGTTGTACACTTGTTGCATCTCTTTTTTACTCTACATGTTATATATATTGTCCACTGAGCACACGGATTTGTTCCTTTAGTGTCTCCTTGAAAGAAAAACGTAGGAATTTTAATTTTCACTTGTCCTCCTTTTCAAATTCCTATTAAAGACTAAGAGATAGTAGCATAATAGCATTATAACCGTACATTTTCTTGTGGTTTGACTTAATCTCACCATGCTTCTTTGCATCCTGTGATCTTCCAATTGTTGTGAATCAAACACCCAGATTGGCAGAAATCCTGTGTTTTTAAATTCTCCGTTTTGCACGTGCATTCCTATCCTATTCCTGTCTATTTCATATCCCTGCATTGTTGGAATCCTCCAATTCAAACGAGCCCTTATAGGATTACTTCTCTTACATATAGTTGTCAAAGAAAACCTTCCGTGGTTTCTCCCGCTCCTGCTGCGTCGTCGTCCACCCCAGCTCAGCTGCTCCAACGACAGAGGGGTCCAGCATAGCAGGGATCCAGCCTCCAGACTGTCTTTCGCCGCCTCAGATCTTCTTCCCCGCCGCTGGCAGCCATGAAAACTGCACTACCATCATCAACCGAGCAGATGACCTCAAGGACTACACGGGTCTGCAAGAGAGGTCGCACTCTTTCGTGTCTGCTTACGTTATGCATCGCTTAATATTACATGCTACTTTATTGTCCTGTTCACCGATTAGACTCTGAGTCAGCTCCAAACTAATGGTCAAACTTGAGTTTTAAATGGTTGTGGGGTACATATCGGGGCCGCTATCAATAGTATCTATCTACTATCTGGTTAATCTCCGGTGTCTACTATGAGTTTCATGTTGGGTGGGAAACAAACAGTAAAGAAGCCATTATCTATATTTTTTAACTGAAGCCATTATCTGCATGCTATTATTGGTTTTGGGTCTATCCACAGGTTGCTACCATCACTCTGGATTTCTGCATGCACTCCTTACATAATCTCACTATGTTTTATTCCTATGCATGACAGTTATTGTAAACAATGGAACTGAACCAGTAGAGCAAAAGAGACGAGCCTTGCGTGGCAATAAAATTTCATGCAGATGTCGCTCCATGGTAGGCGCAAAGGCAGCCCCCTCCACGCATTTCGGATTGTAATCGAGAGGAAGATATCTGTTCTGAGGGGGATTCAGAAGGAGAAGACAACTCCTATTTACCCCTTGAGGTCTTCGCTCTAACTTGGCATGCTGATGTTGGTTATATCATGCATATGGTGCCTTGCATTGCTTACTTTATACATCAAATATGTCATCCGCTTAGTTTAGACATCCTTTGTGTGAATGCCATCTATTTAGTTTATTCATCGTTTATGTGAATTATGCAATGCCATCTTGTTTAGCCAGGCATCATATATGTGAATTTTGCAATGCCATCCTGCTTAGCCAGTCATCTTATATGTAAATTATATCAGGCCATCCTTTTTTTTCGTTACATATTACATTTGTCAACAATGTTATTACATTCAACTGCTCTTCGTGTGCACCAGCCATTTGACACGGTGATGGCAAATTCTGGAGTGAAAACAAGGTCTTCAGAGCAGACTATGCTATCTGACGAAGTGCATATCTCACTGGCTACGGATAGCTCCTCAAAGGAGGATTCAGAGACAGATGACCAGTCCTATACCCCCCCCAGGTGTATACTCTAACTTGGCAGGGTTATGTTGCTCATATCGTGCGTATGGTGTCTCGCATTGCTATGTCATTTGATTAGTTTAGACATGCTTTGTGTGAATGCCACCTGTTCAGTGTCTAATTACCATATATGTGAATTATGCATTGCCATCTTGTTGCAAGACATTATATATGTGAATTATACAATGCTATCTTGTTGCAAAGGCATTATATATGTGAATTATGCAATGCCATGCTATTTAGCCAATCATCATGTATGTGAATTATATCATGCTATCATTTTTTTGTATTACGTGTTCCATTTGTCGACAACGTTTGTATATTCAACTACTCTTCCTGTGCATCAGCCATTTGAAGCGGTGATGGAAGTATCTGGAGTGAAAACAAGGTATTCAGAGCAGACAATGCTACCTGCTGAAGCAGACATCTTGCTGGTTACAGAGAGCTCCTCAGAGGAGGATTCAGAGACTGATGACCAGTCCTATTTTTCCCCTGAGGTCTATGCTCAAACTTGGTAGGGTTATATTACCCATGTCATGCATGTTGTCTTGCATTGCTTAGTTTTTTACATCATATATGGATTGCCATCTGCTTACTTGCTTACTATATAAATCATATATTTGAATTATATCATGTCATCATGTTTACATAGTACATACACATCATCTATCTGAATTATGGCATGGCAACCCATTTAATAAAGACATCATATAGTTATATCATCTCATCATGTTTGCTATTTACAGTCATCCTATTTTGAATTATGGCATTCTATTCGTGAATGTATGTGAATTATGGCATGCCAACCTATTTAATAAACACATTATATAGTTATGTCATGTCATCCTGTTTACATAGTCTCATATTTTGAACTATGTCTTTCCATCTTTTTTAGTTAGCCATCATAATGTGAAAGTGTGTCATGCTATCATGTTTAGTTAGCCATCATATATGTGAAATTGTGTCATGCTATCCTGTTTGGTTAGACAACATAAATATGAATTATTTCATGCCCTCTTTTATTCCCCACTCTCCATTGCACGTGTCTATCATACAATGTCTATACTTTCAATTACTTTTCTTGTTTATCAGCCATTTGAATTGGAGAGCGTGATGGCAGTATCTAAGGGAGTACAACACAGTCTTCAGAAAAGATAGTGCTACCAGTTGATGCAGATAGAACCACGGTTGTACTCGCCCAAGGACCAGATCCACCACACATAACCCAGACTCTCGCAGATTGTACCCCTACCCAGTTGGACAGAGAACCAGCTACACCCCTTCTAACCCCAACCCCGGCAGATAGTAACCCAGTTCCAGTTGACACAACACCGTCTCCACCACAGAGCACCCAAACACGAGCAGTTAGTAAGGGAACTGCAGTGCCCAAAGCACGAGGACCACCACTCCGAATCCCAACTCAACACTTAAAGGAGAAGAAGATTTGTTCTCAGGTCAGGTTCTGTAGATATAGTTCATACTCCTTTGCTCTTGCATGACTGTATTTACTCATACCAACTATTTTCAAATTTGAAGGATGAAATTGAAACTCCAATGGCGCAATAGGTATGTTTTAAACCTGTTTCTTTAACTGGTTTGCTGTTGTAACCTACTCTATGTTGATTTCAGTTTCAATTGAATAAACAGTTATGTTCTCATGTCATGCACATTACAAGTGTTGTTATTGCTCTATAGTTACCCACACTTATATTCTGTCTATTCTGCTTTGTCTTGAACAAATATTATTTGAACTGTGTCTCTATCTTGATTTGGCAACAAAAACTAGAATGATATAGACCATAAAGTGACCATGGTACATAGATATATGTTTCTTTCATGCTGTTATCCTGTCCACTTTACTACTGAACTCATTTACCAAAATGGGTTTCATATACAACATGGTAAACATGTGATGTGTCTGCTTGTTTCTCCTTTAGAATGCGGACAAAATATTGGAGAACATTACCGCGTTATCCAATGGTAAAGGAAGTAATGCAGATAAGGTTCAAGATAGTGAGACATCCCTGTTGGTCTCCAAGAAAGCTTATAAAAACTATCTTGATGACAGTGAGGGAACCCAAAAGTCTTGTCTTTATGTAGTGTTCGAGTTACTGGCCACTACTGCTGGCACAAGCTCTTCGAACTCGCTGCCTGAATCAGTTCTTCTTGAGTCTCAACTTCAAGTTGAAAGACATCGATGTGCTGCGACAGGAAGCTGAAGGACTGAGGAAGTCCCTGCAGAATTTAGATGCATATTTTCTGGTGCAACAGCAAGCGCTGGAGGATTTAAGCGCCAAACAAGAGAAAGTTAATAAGCTTGCTAAGCATCTTGCCAGCATTATGGGTACCCAGGATATTGTTTCTTGAGATTTTCTGAAGTGGTTTCAGTTCTAGATTTGTTTTGCTGTGGCGTTTATTTGCGCTAGTCACCAACTTTGACAACCAGTGTATATGATATGCTGATTTGTTCCCTATATTTGCACTGGTGGCGAACTTTGATGCCCAGTGGATGTAATATGTGTAATAGCCGTGATAGCCTAGAGTTAGTTGCTTGCTTATTTATTTCCTTGTTGTCTTGTTTATTTGTTTGCTTGTAGTCATTGTAGTTCTTTTTCCGCGGTTAGCTAGTGGCTGCAATAACCTATTTTTTAAAACTAGGCCACAATAACCATGGGCTAATATTTACTGTAGTGACACTGGGCCTCCTACTGGCCGTAGAAATAGTGGGCCTTCTACGGGCCGTAGAAACAATGAGCCTTCTACGGGCCGTAGAAACAATGGGCCTTCTGCGGGCCGTATTATCAATGGGCCTTATACGGGCCGTATAATCGATTGGCCAAACATGGGCCAAATAGACTGCATTATGGCCGTAAACGGGCTAGAGTTGGAATTGTCCGTTCATGGGCCGACCATAACGGGCCATCGTTAATAGGTCGTATTTGATGACGCTATGAAATTGGCCCAACGTATTAATGGACCACAAACGGGCTGACTGTAACCATGGGCTGAATTTGGCCCACAAGCAGAAAATGACAGTAACGGGCTGTAAGTAAACGAATGCTGGAAATGAGCCCAAGAATAAATGGGCTCTGAGAAGGCCAAAAGATAACATGGGCAGGAAACAACCCAATGGAGTAACGGGCCGTTAATGGGTATAAAGTGATACACTGTTCATTACGGGCCAGTTTCACCACGGGCCGTTAATGGGTGTAAAGTGATACACTATTCATTACGGCCCAGTTTCACCATGGGCCGTTAGTAGGCCAAGAGTTACATAGGGCCTCATATGGGCCGAAAGACGTCATGGGGCATACATGGGCCAGAAGTGAAAACGGGTTGGAATCATATTGGATGGCCCAGATGACGCTACTGGGCCTAATTCGGATAGGGTGTAACGGGCCATGGGTTAGCGGGCTGTAAATGGGCTATATTCGAACATGCCATTAACAGGCTTTCCATGGGCCGGCCCGCCAGCTTTTGACCAAGTCAAACGGGCCGGCCTTTTCACAGGAATGGGCCTCTGTTGGGCCGTGCCACGTGTCGACGTATCATAGGTGCCTTCCGTCCAATGAGTGGTTGACATCTGTCCCAACGATGAGCCGACACATGTTTCCTCCAGCCAATGATGATTTTACACGTGGAAAATCCCCATTGGTCGGGGCTGTTAACGGGTTATCGGATCCAAAACCCGACCCGATAGCTTAACGGCGTTCTGTTACGGTGGATGCCATGTGTCGGTCACCCTTGATGAAAGCACTTCTGTGACGCGCGATTTATCGTCATGGAAGTGGACACTTCCATGATGATAATTTTGGTAATGTCATGGAACACTTCTACGACAGCACAGGTATGACTATCTTCATTCTGTCATAAATTTGTCATGGATGTACGTGCATGACAAAAAAAGCAACCTACTGTGACAAACACGTATCATCACGGAAGTGTATTTTTTGTAGTGTAGACGATGATCCTCCCCTCATCGCCCTGTGAGAGAGCGATCACCGGTTGTATCTGGCACTTGGAAGGGTGTATTTTATTAAGTATCCAGTTCTAGTTGTCATAAGGTCAAGGTACAACTCCGAGTTGTCCTGTTACCGAAGATCACGACTATTCGAATAGATTAACTTCCCTGTAGGGGTGCACCACATTTCCCAACACGCTCGATCCCCTTTGTCCGGACACACTTTCCTGGGTCATGCCCGGCCTCTGAAGATCAACACGTCGCAGCCCTACCTAGGCACAACAGAGAGGTCAGCACGCCGGTCTAAATCCTATGCGCGCAGGGGTCTGGGCCCATCGCCCATTGCACACCTGCATGTTGCGTGGGCGGCCGGAGAGTAGACCTAGCAACCTCCATTACAAAGGAAGTTGCGTTACGCGGTCCAACCCGGCGCGCGCCGCTCGGTCCCTAACGTCACGAAGGCTTCGGTTGATACCACGACGTCGAGTGCCCATAACTGTTCCCACGTAGTTTGTTAGTGCGTATAGGCCAGTAGCCAGACTCAGATCAAATACCAAGATCTCGTTAAGCGTGTTATTTTGAAGTAACCGCGAATGCCGACCAGGGCCAGGCCCACCTCTCTCCTAGGTGGTCTCAACCTCCCCTGTCGCTCCGCCACAAGTAACAGTCGGGGGCCGTCGGGAACCTAGGCCCACCACTACCTGGGTGGAACCACCTGTCCTTTCAGCCCCCACACCGGAATCACTCGCGGGTACTCAACAAGCCGACCTGACTTTAGTCACAACATGTAATATGTACTAAGTATATTGTATATACCCGTGATCACCTCCCGAGTGATCACGGCCCGATAGTATAGCATGGCAGACAGACAATAATGTAGGGCCACTAATGATAAACTAGCATCCTATACTAAACATTTAGGATTGCAGGTAAGGTATCAACAGTTGTAGCAACAATGACAGGCTATGCATCAGAATAGGATTAACCGAAAACAGTAACATGATACACTACTCTAATGCAAGCAGTAGAGAGAGAGTAGGCGATATCTGGTGATCAAGGGGGGGCTTGCCTAGTTGCTCTGGCAAGAGAGAGGGGTCGTCAACAGCGTAGTTTATCAGGGCACCAGCAGCAGCGTCAGCCTCGTAGTCTACCGGAGAGAAGAGGGGGAAGAAACAATGAACACAATGCAAACAGATGCATAACGATGCATGGCATGACAAGTAGCGGTGCTAGGGGTGCCCTAACGCGGTATGAGGTGATACCGGTGAAGGGGGGAAACATCCGGGAAAATATCCCCGGTATTTCGCGTTTTCGGACAGATGAATCGGAGGGGGAAAGTAGCGTGTTTGCTATGCTAGGGATGCGTGGCGGACGAACGGGCTGCGTATCCGGATTCATCTCGTCGTTCTGAGCAACTTTCATGTACAAAGTTTTTCCATCCGAGCTACGTTTTATTTTATATTAATTTTAAAAGGATTTAATCATTTTCTAGAATTAACAAAATTAATTTAATCCTAAACACATTGATGACGTCAGCATGACATCAACATTCAGCTCTGACCTTTGACTAGTCAAGCTGACGGGTGGGTCCCGTTTGTCATTGATTGGGACTAACTAATCAGGATTAATTAGATTAATTGCATGATTAGGTTAATTAATCATAATTAATTAAGTTAATTAATCACAATTAATTAAGTATATTAATCAAAATTAATTAAGTTAATTAATAACAATTAATTAAGTTAATTAATTAAATTATATTTTTATAATTTTTTATTTTTAAAAAAATCTTTTTTATAATTGTTCTTGGTCGGGCCCCACTTGTCATTGGCCCTAAGGGCCATAGTGGGTTTGGCGCTAGCGGGCGCCTGGAGTGGGTGCTGGGCACCCGCCCAGGTCGACAGGGAGGAAACGGAGCTGGGCGCCGGCGGCCACTGCGATGAGCGGCTGCATCGACGCAAGGGGCCGGGGCTGCGTGCCGGCGCGGCACGGCAACAGGGCCACGCGAGGCCGCAGCGGAGCAGGCGTGAGCGGCCGGGGGCGCGCGGGAAGCAGCAGGGCGGCAGAGGCCCTGCGGGGAGGCGCGGCCTCGGGCGTAGGCGGAGCGGGTGTGCGCGCGCGCAGTGGCGCAGCCGGGTGCAAGAGCGGCTGCGGGACGAGGCCAGTGGGAGCGTGGGCCGGTGGCGCTAAGCGCGAACACGGGCGGCGGTAGCTGCGCTAGCAGCAAAGGAGACTGCGGGGAGCAGCACAGCGAGGTGGACGACCAGCGACAGCGAGCAAGCGGCGTGGGGAAGCAGCAAGGCAACGCAGGTGGGGCGAGGTTATGGCGTGCTCGCGGTGGCGGCGACTACGGAGGCAGCTGCGAGCGGGCACGACAGCTAGGGGGAGCCGCAACAGCAAATGACAGCAGCAGCAGGCCATGGCGGGCGCGCTCGGGCGCGGTGAGCGTGCGCGGGCGTGGGGACCGCCGCGCCAGTGACGGTTGCGGTGAGCGTGTGGACAGAGAGGGGGAGGCGTGCTCACAGGGGCCGGTCGGGCAGGGCAGCGGGCTCGGGGTGGTCCGGCGATGAGGCGAGGCGGAGATGAGGAGGACGACGTGAGGCGGCGGCCGACTGGAGGTGAAGCTGCGGGCGCACGGGACCTCCATGGCCGGCGGGTCGGGGGCGATGGGGTCGGGGCAGTTCGCCCCGTCTCGATCCAGATCGGGAGGAGGGGAACGAGGGGGAAAGTGGGGGTCGTGGGGGAATGGGTTAGGTCACGGGGGTGGCAGCGGGGCCTTAGGAGGCCAGGCGAGCGGGGTGGCCGGCTGGGCCGACCAACTGATTAGCTGGGCTGGGGCCCAGTGGGGAGGGGGGTTATTCCTTTTTTTGTTTTGTATTTAGCTCCAGCTATCAAATGAATTTTGTTGAATAGAAAATTTGGCACATAAATATCGGTTCATATAATGGAGCTGCAGACAAAGTTTCAAATCATTTTGGAAAGGATAAATATTTTTTATCTTTAAAAAGTTAATTCAAATGTTGTTTGCTCCTGCTTAATTATCGTAGAGGCATATAAACATTCCCCATAATGTTGGTTGACGATTTTTAATTAGTTAGTGATTATTTACAACCGTTGTAACATTTTTAATCTACTATTTTAATAAATTATAATCTGACCTGTTATTTGAATTTGAATTTAAACTTAGTTTTAAGCAATTGAGGTTTAGCAAATTTTTAAATATGATGACCTCGCACCATTAGTGTGTGGTTACTGTAGCTTGATTATCCGGGTGTCACAATTCTCCTCCACTACAAGAAATCTCGTCCCGAGATTTAAGAGGTAGAGTTGAGGGGAAAGAATCGGTTATGAATTCTAACGAGTGTCATCGGTCTTGGTTGCTCTTCCCGAAGACGATGATCTCTTTCGTTGATGCCTTCATTTTTCTGATTTAGGTCATCCTGATGAAGTCGTCATCACTCCTTCGGGAACTCCGTCATACTTGCGAAAGAATAAATGGTGGGTATTCCAGGAGAACAGACCTCTGTAAGGTTGACTATCTGGTCGATAACATCGGGGAAGGTGGAGGAAAGCAACTCTCGAATTGAAACTTAAGAAATTATCGAGAGCAAAGTAAGAAGGTGCAAAATTTCGAGTGATTAGGCAATCGTTCATTGCCTGAAACGAAGTGTGAAAGGGGTTTAGAGCAATGGGAATAAGCATTGCGTCTGATACCAGACTAGATCAGCTCTAAGGAGGTGGCTCGTGAATTACACATGAAAGCAAGCACGAGGAATAACTTTGGAAACAGGGGTGTATAAGAGAGTCAGGTTTCAATCCTGTGGACCTATGGGTTATGGGCCCACCATGTGGATTAAAAGTAGGAAGAGCAATAACGTCTTGCACGATCATGTAAGCAAGGTATGTCAGAGGATAGCCTATCAGTTATGTCGGCAACAACATCAGTACCAAGGGTGAGGGACGAAGAGAACCATTTTCCTGCTCGTTGGATGAGGCGGACCAATAGGCAAAGTTCTCGTCCATCGATGGCTACCGGAATGTCATCAACAATAGTAACAGGTTTACACCAGACATGATGGTACACCGAGGTGTTTACATACACGTAGGGAATTATTACTGCTTAGCTAAGTCAGATTACAATAAGGTTAAACAAAACAATGGAAAGGAAAATATGATTATCATATTAAACAGAAGAATGGAAAGGAAAATGTGTTCAAACACAAATTTCAGGGGTATATCCTTTCCAAGGACAAGCAGAGCAAGATATCCATGATAGGATATAAAGTGGAAAACCCTTTAGGTAAGGGGAGAGAAATTTCATGACATTACCTATACAATGGTGTTTGGATAATTGAGCAAGAAACATTTAGCATTGTGCTTCAAATGTTCTTATTGAAAATCGAAGTACTACATGCATGCTTCGAGATGGCATTGACAAGGCCTTCAAGCAAAGGTCAGAGCTTGGATACCGAAGGATTCATCAGGAACAACTTGTAGAATAAGGCTTACCATTTCCACATGGAAGAATGGCCAAGCTTGCTAAAAAGGAAACTATAACAATAGGTCCTCCGACTAGGTGTGCTAGGCATGACATCACCTTACCGGGTCATATGAGGACCAATGATATAACTATCGAAAATATGTTCCAACCATCATATCTGACCGAGATTCAGATCTGATTGGTGTCAGGATACCTATGACTCAGGATGCCTCAGAAGAAAAGGTGCAACACAAAATTGACAAGATGTCATTGTAAGACTCTCGGGAAATGAACTATGGAAGCGAGTTCCAAAACAAGAGTTCATCATTAAACCAAGGAGAGGATGAGGAGGTGGCTGATGAACTCAGTGACAATTCATCGAGATTTCCAAAAGATGGATTTCCACAATTATGTGAACAAGGATATAACAATTGTCATATCAAATGTTATATTGATGTATGCTTGAGGAAAAACATACACAATTAAACATTGATTGCAAAGTGCACCCAAAATATGGGCTTAGGTAGCATGATCAATGTTAGAATGGTGATTCGATAACCAATGGTCTAAGAATGAAACATCGACCATTAACTTCAAAGCAATAGGGTTGCTAGAAGTTTTGAAGTCGCACATCATAGTTCAATTGTCGGTTTTCTGGTTAGAAACAACACGGGGACCAAGGAATGAGATATGGCAAGAAGTATCACCTGTATCAAGATCTCTTAATAGGTGGTGAAATTCTCACGACTTTCTTGACGTAAAAGATGGTAATACTCCAAGGTAAAGAAGAACAAACGCTGGATAGCAAGGATCTCAAGGTATAACACAAAACACAAATAAGTTTGTGTTGGACGGAAGGCAATGAAGTGGTCAATGATAACACAAACCATCGAGGGGCGAGGATGGTATTTCTCATCAAGAATTCGATATATATCTTGGAAGAGCTCATGATGTTGATGATGAACACGACACAACTGTTGAGAGATTTCATGAAGATGTAATCCATCGGCGATGACATCAAGTCAAAGGAATGATGAAGCGAAAGGTTATTGGAACCACGGGTACGACACAAGCTCAAAACCAAGCTTGTGGTTTAAGGAGAAATGATATGATGAGGAAAATCGACGTAAGCTTAGCTCATCATCAAAAATTGTGCTCCAGGAAGAAGGACCAGGTAGCACAGTAAAGAGCGGCACGATAATGATATAGCCGATCAAGCTAGGAATGACTTGAAGGATTATTTAAACTCATAAGCCTTCTACGGGCCGTAGAAATAATGGGCCTTCTACGGGCCGTAGAAACAATGGGCCTTCTGCGGGCCGTATTATCAATGGGCCTTATACGGGCCGTATAATCGATTGGCCAAACATGGGCCAAACAGACCGCATTATGGCCGTAAACGGGCTAGAGTTGGAATCGTCCGTTCATGGGCCGACCATAACGGGCCATCATTAATAGGCCGTATTTGATGATGCTATGAAATCGGCCCAACGTATTAACGGACCACAAATGGGCCGACTGTAACCACGGGCTGAATTTGGCCCACAAGCAGAAAATGACAGTAACGGGCCGTAAGTAAACGAATGCTGGAAATGAGCCCAAGAATAAATGGGCCCTAAGAAGGCCGAAAGATAACATGGGCTGGAAACTGCCCAATAGAATAACGGGCCGTTAATGGGTATAAAGTGATACACTGTTCATTACGGGCCAGTTTCACCACGGGCCATTAATGGGTGTAAAGTGATACACTGTTCATTACGGGCCAGTTTCACCACGGGCCGTTAGTAGGCCAAGAGTTACATAGGGCCTCATATGGGCCGAAAGACGTCATGGGCCATACATGGGCCAGAAGTAAAAATGGGCTGGAATCATATTGGATGGCCCAGATGACGCTACTGGGCCTAATTCGGATAGGGCGCAACGGGCCTTGGGTTAGCGGGCTGTAAATGGGCTATATTCGAACAGGCCATTAACAGGCTTTCCATGGGCCGGTCCGCCAGCTTTTGACCAAGTCAAACGGGCCGGCCTTTTCACAGGAATGGGCCTCTGTTGGGCCGTGCCACGTGTTGACGTATCATAGGCGCCTTCCGTCCAATGAGTGGTTGACATCTGTCCCAACGATGAGCCAACACGTGTTTCCTCCAGCCAATGATGATTTTACACATGGAAAATCCCCATTGGTCGGGGCTGTTAACGGGTTATCGGTTCCAAATCCCGACCTGATAGCTTAACGGTGTTCCATTACGGTGGATGCCACGTGTCGGTCACCCTTGACGAAAGCACTTCTGTGACGTGCAATTTATCATCATGGAAGTGGACACTTCCGTGATGATAATTTTGGTAATGTCATGGAACACTTCTACGACAGCATAGGTATGACTATCTTGAATCTGTCATAAATTTGTCATGGATATACATGCATGACAGAAAACGCGATCTACTGTGACAAACACGTATCATCACGGAAGTGTATTTTTTTGTAGTGACAATAACATAATTGGATCATATAACTATCTCTCAACATGCAACAAAGAGTCACTCCAAAGTCACTAATAGCGGAAACAAACGAAGAGATTATTGTAGGGTACGAAACCACCTCAAAGTTATCCTTTCTGATCGCCAAAACCCTAATGTCACCTAGATACTCCAATGTCACCTCAAGTATCTATGGGTATGATTATATGATATGCATCACACAATCTCAGATTCATCTATTCAACCAACATAAAGAACTTCAAAGAGTGCCCCAAAGTTTCTACCAGAGAGTCAAGACGAAAACATGTGCCACCCCCTATGCATAAGTTCACGAGGTCACGGAAGTCGCAAGTTGATCAACAAAACATACATCAAGTGGATCACGTGATATCCCATTGTCACCACAGATAAGCACATGCAAGACATACATCAAGTGTTCTCAAATCCTTAAAGACTCAATCCAATAAGATAACTTCAAAGGGAAAACTCAATTCATCACAAGAGAGTAGCGGGGGATAAACATCATAAGATCCAACTATAATAGCAAAGCTCGCGATACATCAAGATCGTGCCGACTCAAGAACACGAGAGAGAGAGAGGGAGAGATCAAACACATAGCTACTGGTACATACCCTTACCCCCGAGGGTGAACTACTCCCTCCTCGTCATGGAGAGCGCCAGGATGATGAAGATGGCCATCGGAGAGGGATTCCCCCCTCCGGCAGGGTGCCGAAATGGGTCTAGATTGGTTTTCGGTGGCTACGGAGGCTTCTGGCGACGGAACTCTCGATCTATTCTGCTCCTCGATGTTTTTAGGGTATATGGACATATATAGGCGAAAGAAGTTGGTCAAGGGATCCACGAGGCGGCCACGAGGCAGGGGGCGCACCCCCACCCTCGTGGTGGTCTCGGGACTCTTTTGGCCCACCTCCGGTACTCCGTGGGCTTCTTCTGGTCCAAAAATGATCTCCGTGAAGTTTCATGTCAATTGGACTCCATTTGATTTTCCTTTTCTACGATATTTAAAAACAAGGAAAAAAACAGAAACTGGCACTGGGCTCTAGGTTAATATGTTAGTCCCAAAAATCATATAAAATAGCATATTAATGCATATAAAACATCCAAGGTTGATAATATAATAGCATGGAACAATCAAAAATTATAGTTACGTTGGAGACGTATCAACATCCCCAAGCTTAATTCCTGCTCATCCTCAAGTAGATAAATGATAAAAACAAATTTTTTGATGTGGAATGCTACCTAACATATTTATCCATGTAATTCTCTTTATTGTGGCAAGAATATTCAGATCTGAAAGATTCAAGACAAAAGTTTAATATTGACATAAAAATAATAATACTTCAAGCATACTAACAAAGTAATCATGTCTTGTCAAAATAACATGGCCAAAGAAAGCTATCCCTACAAAATCATATAGTTTGGCTATGCTCTATCTTCATCACACAAAATATTTAAATCATGCACAACCCCGATGACAAGCCAAGCAATTGTTTCATACTTTTGATGTTCTCACACTTTTTCAATCTTCACGCAATATATGAGCGTGAGCCATGGACATAGCACTATATGTGGAATAGAATGGTGGTTGAGGAGAAGACAAAAAGGAGAACATAGTGTCACATCAACTAGGCATATCAACGGGCTATGGAGATGCCCATCAATAGATATCAATGTGAGTGAGTAGGGATTGCCATGCAACAGATGCACTAGAGCTATAAGTGTATGAAAGCTCAACAAAAGAAACTAAGTGGGTGTGCATCCAACTTGCTTGCACATTAAGACCTAGGGCATTTTGAGGAAGCCCATCATTGGAATATACAAGCCAACTTCTATAATGAAAGATTCCCACTAGTATATGAAAGTGACAACATAGGAGACTCTCTGATGTGAAGATCATGGTGCTACTTTGAAGCACAAGTGTGGTAAAAGGATAGTAGCATTGCCCCTTCTCTCTTTTTCTCTCATTCATTTTTTTCTTTTTTTCTTTTTTTGGGCCTTCTCTTTTTTATGGCCTCTTTTTTTTTGTCCGGAGTCTCATCCCGACTTGTGGGGGAATCATAGTCTCCATCATCCTTTCCTCACTGGGACAATGCTCTAATAATGAAGATCATCACACTTTTATTTACATACAACTCAAGAATTACAGCTTGATACTTAGAACAAAATATGACTCTATGTGAATGCCTCCGGCGGTGTACCGGGATGTGCAATGAGTCATGAGTGAAATGTATGAAAGAATTATGAATGGTGGCTTTGCCATAAATACGATGTCAACTACATGATCATGCAAAGCAATATGACAATGATGGAGCGTGTCATAATAAACAGAACAGTGGAAAGTTGCATGGCAATATATCTCGGAATGGCTACAGAAATGCCATAATAGGTAGGTATGGTGGCTGTTTTGACGAAGGTATACTGTGGGTTTATGGTACCGGTGAAAGTTGCGTGGTACTAGAGAGGGTAGCAATGGTGGAAGGGTGAGAGTGCGTATAATCCATGGACTCAACATTAGTCATAAAGAACTCACACACTTATTGCAAAAATCTATTAGTTATCGAAACAAAGTACTACGCGCATGCTCCTAGGGGGATAGATTGGTAGGAAAAGACCATCGCTCGTCCCCGACCGCCACTCATAAGGAAGACAATCAATAAATAAATCATGCTCCGACTTCATCACATAACGGTTCACCATATGTGCATGCTACGGGAATCACAAACTTTAACACAAGTATCTCTCAAATTCACAACTACTCACTAGCATGACTCTAATATTACCATCCTCATATCTCAAAACAATCATCAAGTATCAAACTTCTCATAGTATTCAATGCACTCTATATGAAAGTTTTTATAATGCCTTGTTGATCTAAAGGACTCTCAAAATAATATAAGTGAATCATGAGAGATCAATTATTTCTATAAAATAAAACCACCGCCGTGCCCTAAAAGATATAAGTGAAGCACTAGAGCAAATGACAAACTACTCCAAAAGATATAAGTGAAGATCAATGAGTAGTCGAATAATTATGCAACTATGTGAAGACTCTCTAACATTTAAGAATTTCAGATCTTGGAATTTTATTCAAACATCAAGCAAAAGAAAAGAAAAGAAAATGACAATCCAAGCAAAACACATGTCATGTGGTGAATAAAAATATAGCTCCAAGTAAAGTTACCGATGAACGAAGACGAAAGAGGGGATGCCTTCCGGGGCATCCCCAAGCTTAGGATTTTGGTTGTCCTTGAATATTACCTTGGGGTGCCTTGGGAATCCCCAATATTAGGCTCTTTCCACTCCTTATTCCATAGTCCATCGAATCTTTACCCCAAACTTGAAAACTTCACAACACAAAACTTAAGAGAAAACTCGTAAGCTTCGTTAGTATAAGAAAATAAATCACCACTTAGGTACTGTTGTGAACTCATTCTAAATTCATATTGGTGTAATATCTACTGTATTCCAACTCATCTATGGTTCATACCTCCCGATACTACTCATAGATTCATCAAAATAAGCAAACAAAACATAGAAGACAGAATCTGTCAAAAACAGAACAGTCTGTAGTAATCTGGATCGAACGTATACTTATGGAACCCCAAAAATTCTAAAATAAATTTCTGGACGTGAGGAATTTATCTATTAATCATCTGCAAAAATAATTAACTAAATATCACTCTCCAATAAAAAATGGCAGCAAATCTCGTGAGCGCTAAAGTTTCGGTTTTTACAGCATGATCGCAAAGACTTCCCCCAAGTCTTCCCAAAGGTTCTACTTGGCACAAACACTAATTAAAACATAAAAACTCAATCATAACAGAGGCTAGATAGATTATTTATTGCTAAATGGGAGCAAAAAACAAGGAACAAAAATAAAATTGGGTTGCCTCCCAACAAGAGCTATCGTTTAACACCCCTAGCTAGGCATGATGATTTCAATGATGCTCACATAAAAGATAAGAATTGAAACATAAAGAGAGCATCATGAAGAATATGACTAGCACATTTAAGTATAACCCACTTCCTATGCGTAGGGATTTTGTGAGCAAACAACTGGTGGTAACAAGAATCAACTTGCATAGGACGGTGAAACAAGCATAACTTGAAAACTTTAAGCACATAGAGAGGAAACTTGATATTATTGCAATTCCTACAAGCATATATTCCTCCATCATAATAATTTTCAGTAGCTTCATGAATGAATTCAACAATATAACTATCACATAAAGCATTCTTTTCATGATCTACAAATATAGAATTTTTACTACTCTCCACATAAGCAAAATTCTTCTCATTCGGAATAGTGGGAGTATCATAAGAAACTCGAATACTATAAATTGTTTCCACATTAAAAGAGTAATATTCAGCAAAAGGGTAATCATTATCATGACAAGTTTTATAAATATAATCATCACTACTTTTTATAGCATAAGTTTCATCACAATAATCATCATAAGTAGCAACTGTGTTCTCATCATAATCAATTGAAACCTCTTCCAAGATACTGGAATCATTACTAAATAAAGTCATGACCTCTCCAAATACACTTTCATAATTATAATCATAATAAATAGGAGGCATGCTACCATCAAAATAAATTTTCTCATCAAAACTTGGGGGACAAAAAATATCATCTTCATCAAACATAGCATCCCCAAGCTTGTGGCTTTGCATATCATTAGCATCATGGATATTCAAAGAATTCATACCAACAACATTGCAATCATGCTCATCATCCAAATATTTAGTGCCAAACATTATAATGCATTCTTCTTCTAACACTTTGGCACAATTATCGGAATCCTTATTTTCATGAAAGACATTAAAAAGATGAAGCATATGAGGTACTCTTAATTCCATTTTTAGTTTTCTTTTATAGACTAAACTAGTGATAAAACAAGAAACAAAAAGATTCGATTACAAGATCTAAATATATACCTTCAAGCGCTAACCTCCCCGGCAATGGCGCCAGAAAAGAGCTTGATGTCTACTACACAACCTTCTTCTTGTAGACATTGTTGGGCCTCCAAGTGCAGAGGTTTGTAGGATAGTAGCAAATTTCCCTCAAGTGGATGACCTAAGGTTTATCAATCCGTGGGAGGCGTAGGATGGAGATGGTCTCTCTCAAACAACCCTGCAACCAAATAGCAAAGATTCTCTTGTGTCCCCAACACACCCAATACAATGGTAAATTGTATAGGTGCACTAGTTTGGCGAAGAGATGGTGATACAAGTGCAATATGGATAGTAGATAAAGGTTTTTGTAATCTGAAAATATAAAAACAACAAGGTAACTAATGATAAAAGTGAGCACAAATGGTATTGCAATGCGTTGAAACAAGGCCTAGGGTTCATACTTTCACTAGTGCAAGTTCTCTCAACAATAATAACATAATTGGATCATATAACTATCCCTCAACATGCAACAAAGAGTCACTCCAAAGTCACTAATAGAGGAGAGCAAACCAAGAGATTATTGTAGGGTACGAAACCACCTCAAAGTTATCCTTTTTGATTGATCTATTCAAGAGTCTGTAGTAAAATAACACGAAGCTATTCTTTCCGTTCAATCTATCATAGAGTTCATACTAGAATAACACCTTAAGACACAAATCAACCAAAACCCTAATGTCACCTAGATACTCCAATGTCACCTCAAGCATCCGTGGGTATGATTATACGATATGCATCACACAATCTCAGATTCATCTATTCAACCAACACAAAGAACTTCAAAGAGTTACCCAAAGTTTCTACCGGAGAGTCAAGACGAAAACGTGTGCCAACCCCTATGCATAAGTTCACGAGGTCACGGAACTTGCAAGTTGATCACCAAAACATACATCAAGTGGATCACGTGATATCCCATTTTCACCACAGATAAGCACATGCAAGACATACATCAAGTGTTCTCAAGTCCTTAAAGACTCAATCCAATAAGATAACTTCAAAGGGAAAACTCAATTCATCACAAGAGAGTAGAGGGGGAGAAACATCATAAGATCCAACAATATTAGCAAAGCTCGCGATACATCAAGATCGTGCCGACTCAAGAACACGAGAGAGAGAGAGGGAGAGATCAAACACATAGCTACTGGTACATACCCTCAGCCCCGAGGGTGAACTACTCCCTCCTCGTCATGGAGAGCGTCGAGATGATGAAGATGGCCACCGGAGAGGGATTCCCCCCTCCGGCAGGGTGCCGGAACGGGTCTAGATTGGTTTTCGGTGGCTATACAGGCTTCTGGCGGTGGAACTCCCGATCTATTCTGCTCCTCGATGTTTTAGGGTATATGGACATATATAGGCGAAAGAAGTCGGTTAGGGGAGCCATGAGGCGGCCACGAGGCAGGGGGCGCGCCCAGGGGGTAGGGCGCGCCCCCACCCTCGTGGTGGCCTCGGGACTGTTCTGGCCCACCTCCGGTACTCCGTGGGCTTCTTTTCGTCCAAAAATGATCTCCGTGATGTTTCAGGTCAAATGGACTCCGTTAATTTCCTTTTCTGCGATACTTAAAAACAAGGAAAAAACAGAAATTGGCACTAGGCTCTAGGTTAATATGTTAGTCCGAAAAATCATATAAAATAGCATATTAATGCATATAAAACATCCAAGGTTGATAATATAATAGCATGGAACAATAAAAAATTATAGATACGTTGGAGACGTATCAAGGAACAAAAGAAACGGGCAGCCAGATGGAGGTGTGTGCGATATACAGCATACGGTTCACTCGGATCAACTATTTGTGATTAGGCAACACAAAAGAAACGGTCAGCCAGATGAAAGTGTGTGCGATATACGGCAAGCGGTTCACCGGCTCCGCCATCGTGGCCCGAAGGCGGGAGGTGGTGGTCGTGGCCACCACCCCATCATCGGCCGCCGTGGCCACCAGCCTACCATTGACCGTTGGGATCATCACCCGCTCTGCCACAGCTGCCCGAAGGAGGGACGCGAAGGTGGAGGACCGCACATGCGTCAGCGACCTAGCACGCTACATTGAGTTCCTGCGGGAGGAGGAGGAGCGCCTCATCGAGCAAGCAAAGAGCCTTACCGCAGCCTGATACGTCTCCAACGTATCTATAATTTTTGATTGCTCCATGCTATATTATCTATTGTTTTGGACTATATTGGGCTTTATTTTCCACTTTTATATTATTTTTGGGACTAATCTATTAACCGGAGGCCCGGCCCAGAATTGCTGTTTTTGCCTATTTCGGTGTTTCGAAGAAACGGAATATCAAACGGAGTCCAAACGGAATAAAACCTTCAGGAACGTGATTTTCTCACCGAACGTGATCCAGGAGACTTGGACCCTACTCCAAGGAGTCAAAGAGGCGGTCATGAGGGTGGGGGCGCCCCCCTAGGGCGCGCCCCTGCCTCGTGGGTCCCTCGGAGCTCCACCAATGTACTCCTTCCTCCTATATATACATACGTACCCCCAAACGATCAGAGGAGTCAAAAACCTAATTCCACCGCCATAACTTTCTGTATCCACGAGATCCCATCTTGGGGCCTGTTCCGGAGCTCCGCCGGAGAGGGCCATCATCACAGAGGGCTTCTACATCATCATAGCCTCTCTGATGAAGTGTGAGTAGTTTACCTCAGACCTTCGGGTCCATAGTTAGTAGCTAGATGGCTTCATCTCTCTTTTTGGATCTCAATAGAAAGTTCTCCCCCTCTCTTGTGGAGATCTATTCGATGTAATCTCCTTTTTGCGGTGTGTTTGTTGAGATCGATGAATTGTGGGTTTATGATCAAGTCTATCTATGAATAATATTTGAATCTTCTCTGAATTCTTTTATGTATGATTGGTTATCTTTGCAAGTCTCTTCGAATTATCCGTTTGGTTTGGCTAACTAGATTGGTAGTTCTTGCCATGGGAGAAGTGCTTAGCTTCGGGTTCGATCTTGCGGTGTCCTTTCCCAGTGACAGAAGGGGCGGCAAGGCACGTATTGCATCGTTGCCATCGAGGATAACAAGATGGGATTTATTTCATATTGCATGAATTTATCTCTCTACATCATGTCATCTTGCTTAAAGTGTTACTCTATTTTTAACTTAATACTCTAGATGCATGCTGGATAGCGGTCGATGAGTGGAGTAATAGTAGTAGATGCAGAATCGTTTCGGTCTAGTTGTCACGGACATGATGCCTATATACATGATCATGCCTAGATATTCTCATAACTATGCTCAATTCTGTCAATTGCTCAACAGTAATTTGTTCACCCACCATAGAATACTTATGCTCTTGAGAGAAGCCACTAGTGAAACCTATGGCCCCCGGGTCTATTCTCATCATATCAATCTCCATCACTTTAATCTTGCTTTGCTTTTACTTTGCCTTTACTTTTTACTTTGCATCTTTATACCAAAAATACCAAAAATATTATATCTATCAGATCTCACTCTCGTAAGTGACCGTGAAGGGATTGACAACCCCTAATCGCGTTGGTTGCGAGTAGCTATCGTTTTGTGCAGGTACGAGGGACTTGAGCGTGGCCTCCTACTGGATTGATACCTTGGTTCTCAAAAACTGAGGGAAATACTTACGCTACTTTGCTGCATCATCCCTTCCTCTTCGGGGAAAACCAATGCAAGCTCAAGAGGTAGCACAGCCATGGCCGCAGCACACACTGACGTAGAGGTGAGGAATCAGGAGATCTACGAGCAGTTCGGCCGCTTCGAGAGGGATCGTCTGGAGCGGCAGTGGGCGTTGGAGCTGGAGAGCGTCGCTGAATGTGCAGCAGCGACAGGCACCATATTGCATTTCTCCAGCTCGTCGGTAGGCTCCTCCTCCTCCTCTGCATCTTACTGAGCACGCTCGGCAGAGGAGAGGCTGTCGGAAGTACCACAAAGCCTCTCCGTGGTAGTAGTATTTAGGGGCTATTTTGTTCAGTTCATCTGACTATAGATGTGTGGTGGAACTGTACATTGTACTTAAAATTAGCTAGTATATATAGTTGAACTAGCTATTTTGGTACGTGGTTGGCAACAATTGGGGAAAAGTTTGGTCGGTTCAGCTGTCGAGTTGAACTGTTTGTATAAATTAAGAACGACTGCTTAATCTATGAATGAAATCTATGCTTAATTTCTGAATTTTAGTTGCAAAAATAAGATAGTGCTAGTGATTTCTAGCTGCATATTTTGACAAATCACAGTGTTACAAGAATTGACAAATGGCAACATTACTAGATCAACAAATGTAAATCTTTCCGGTTTGACAAATGGCAACATACCCAATATGACAGATGCAAATCTTACCAAATTGTTTGTACGTGGTTGCACACGGGTCATCCAAAACAACCGTTTCCGTTGAAGGGATGCACAAATCCTGTGTTGCAGATTTTCCCTCGACTTAAGGGGGAAGACCATGGCTCTCACTTTGCATACGGGTGTTCTATCTAAAACATTTGCGATCAAGAGCTGCAGAAATCCTGCTTGGCACATTTTCTCTTAGCTTCCTGGGGAAGCTGCCATCACGCCTTCCGTTTAGTCAAGCACTCAAGCACCTGTCCGCACGGCACCTCATAGCCATTAACAGAGTGTGGCATGGCGTCATGTGAATGGTTAACAGAACACAACAATTTAAATTATACAAAACGTTTGAGATGTTACAATGGCGGCTATTTGTTTCAAAATACCTTTGTTGGCCGTTATTCGAGTGCGCCTTCACTCAAAATGGACACGAAAAATACCACAGCATGCCGGGTGCCATTCCATTATAGCATGCCAAGTTTCATGAATTTTAGGCGAGTTTTGGATTTACTAGAATTTAAAAACAAAGTATCTCAACATTTTACCGGCAATCAACAGCGCCTTGGTGTTTGACATTCATTCCCATTTCTTGCATGGGACCTAAGCATGCCCCGAAGGACAAAGATTTGATTTTTCAACCAATTTATATGCACTTGAGCTCGTGCATGTAGTTCAAATTTGAATTATGCACACGAAATGCCTAGAAAACCCAATTAATGTGTAAAAATGTACAAACGAACCCCCCAAAATTCCAAAAGTAAACACAACACTCCTGTTGTTCTATGTTCACACTAGAAATTTTTTGAAAGCAATAAGAGGCAACATATATCGTTTTGTCCCCAAAGGTGGCACGTTCCCTACTGAAACCATCACGCTTGTTGTGAGAAGCTTATACCCAAACCTGCCCCAAATGGGACAAAAATTTTACCACGACATGTTGATGCCGCTCCATGATAGCATGCCAAGTTTCATGAATTTCAGACGAGTTTTGGATTTACTAGAATTTAAAAACCAGGTATCTCAATGTTTTGCCGACAATCAACAGTGCCCTGGTGTTTGAAATTCATTCCCATTTCTTGCATGGGACCTAATCATGCCCCGAAGGACACATATTTGATTTTTCAACCAATTTATATGCACTGGAGCTTGTGCATGTAGTTCAAATTTGAATTATGCACATGAAATGCCTAGAAAACCCAGTTAATGTATAAAAATGTCCAAACGAACCTCGAAAAATTCCAAAAGTAGACACAACACTCCTGTTGTTCTATGTTGAGACTAGAAACTTTTTGAAAGCAATAAGAGGCAACGGATATCGTTTTGTTCTCCAAAGGTGACACGTTCCCTACCGAAACCATCACGCTTGTTGTGAGAAGCTTATACCTAAACCTGCCCCAAATGGGACTAATTTTTTACCATGGCATGTTGATGCCACTCCATGATAGCATGCCAAGTTTCATTAATTTTAGACGATTTTTGGATTTACTAGACTTTAAAAACCATGTATCTCAATGTTTGCGGCTTAGTGACGGTGCCAGGGTGTTTGAAATTCTTTCCCATTTCTTGCATGGGACCTAAGCATGCAATCAAGGACACATTTGATTTTTCAACCAGTTTATATGCACCGGAGAATGTGCATGTAGTTCAAATTTGAATTATGCACATAAAATGCCTAGAAAACCCAGTTAATGTATTAAAATGTCCAAACGAACCCCGAAAAATTCTAAGTTGAACACGACACTCCTATCGTTCTATGTTGACACTCGAATTTTTTTGAAAGCAATAAGAGGCAATGGATATCGTTTCGTCCCCAAAGGTGGCACGTTCCCTACCGAACCATCACGCTTGTTGTGAGAAGCTAAGGTTTGTGAGAAGCTTATACCCAAACCTGCCCCAAATGGGACAAAAATTTTACCACGGCATGTTGATGCCGCTCCATGATAGCATGCCAAGTTTCATGAATTTCAGACGAGTTTTGGATTTACTAGAATTTAAAAACCAGGTATCTCAACGTTTGCGGCCGAGTGACGGTGGCTGGGAGTTTGAAATTCATTCCCATTTCTTGCATGGGACTAAAGCATGCAACCAAGGACACAGATTTGATTTTCAACCAGTTTATATGCACTGGAGAATGTGCATGTAGTTCAAATTTGAATTATGCGCATAAAATGCCTAGGAAGCCCAATTAATGTATAAAAATGTCCAAACGAACCCTGAAAAATTCCAAAATTAAACACAACACTCATGTTGTTCTATGTTGACACTCGAAAAATTGTGAAAGCAATAAGAGGCAACAGATATCGTTTCGTCCCCAAAGGTGGCACGTTCCCTACCGAAAACATCACGCTTGTTTTAAGAAGCTTTGGTTTGTGAGAAGCTTATACCCAAACCTGCCCAAAATGGAACAAAATTTTTACCACGACATGTTGATGCCGCTCCATGATAGCATGCCAAGTTTCATGAGTTTCAGACAAGTTTTGGATTTACTAGAATTTAAAAACCAGGTATCTCAATGTTTGCGGCCAAGTGAGTAGTGATAGTGGCAGGGTGTTTGAAATTCATTCCCATTTCTTGCATGGGACCTAAGCATGCAACCAAGGACAAAGATTTGATTTTCAACCAGTTTATATGCATTGGAGAATGTGCATGTAGTTCAAATTTGAATTCTGCACATAAAATGCCTGGGAAACCCAGTTAATGTATAAAAATGTCCAAACGAAGCCCGAAAAATTCCAAAATTAAACACAACACTCCAGTTGGTCTATGTTGACACTCAAAAAATTTTGAAAGCAATAAGAGGCAACGGATATCGTTTCATCCCCAAAGGTAGCACGTTCCATACCGAAACCATCACGCTTGTTGTGAGAAGCTCTGGTTTGTGAGAAGCTTATACCCAAACAAGCTCCAAATGGGACAAAATTTTTACCACGACATGTTGATGCCGCTCCATGATAGCATGCCAAGTTTCATGAATTTCAGACGAGTTTTGGATTTACTCGAATTTAAAAACCAGGTATCTCAATGTTTGCGGCCGAGTGACGGTGGCATGGTGTTTGAAATTCATTCCAATTTCTTGCATGGGACCTAAGCATGCAACCAAGGACACAGATTGGATTTTTCAATGTGTTTATATGCACTTGAGAATGTGCATGTAGTTCAAATTTGAATTATGCGCATAAAATACTTGGGAAACCCAGTTAATGTATAAAAATGTCCAAACGAACCCTGAAAAATTCCAAAATTAAACACAACACTCCTGTTGTTCTATGTTCACACTCGAAATTTTTTGAAAGCAATAAGAGGCAACGGACATCGTTTCGTCCCCAAAGGTGGCACGTTCCCTACCGAAAGCATCACGCTTGTTGTGAGAAGCTCTTGTTTGTGAGAAGCTTATACCCAAACCTGCCCCAAATGGGACAAAAAATTTACCACGGCATATTGATGCCGCTCCATGATAGCATGCCAAGTTTCATGAATTTCAGACGAGTTTTGGATTTACTAGAATTTAAAACCAGGTATCTCAACGTTTTGCCGGCAATCAACAGTGCCCTGGTGTTTGAAATTCATTCCCATTTCTTGCATGGGACCTAAGTATGCACCCAAGGACACAGATTAGATTTTTCAACCAGTTTATATGCACTGGAGAATGTGCATGTAATTCAAATTTGAATATGTGTATAAAATGCCTGGGAAACCCAGTTAATGTATAAAAATGTCCAAACGAACACCGAAAAATTCCAAAATTAAACACAACACTCCTGTTGTTCTTTGTTGACACCCGAAATTTTTTGAAAGCAATAAGAGGCAACGGACATTGTTTCGTCCCCAGAGGTGGCACGTTCCCTACCTTAACCATCACGCTTGTCGTGAGAAGCTCTGGTTGGTGAGAAGCTTATACCCAAACCTTCGCCAAATAGGGCAAATTTTTTACCACGGCATGTTGATGCCGCTCCATGATAGCATGCCAAGTTTCATGAATTTCAGACGAGTTTTGGATTTACTAGAATTTAAAAGCCAGGTATCTAAATGTTTGAGGCCGAGTGACAGTGGCAGGGTGTTTCAAATTCATTCCCATTTCTTGCATGGGACCTACGAATGCAACCAAGGACACAGATTTGATTTTTGAACCAGTTTATATGCACTGGAGAATGTGCATGTAGTTCAAATTTAAATTATGCACATAAAATGCCTAGGAAACCCAGTTAATGTATAAAAATGTCCAAACGAACCCTCAAAAAATTCCAAAATTAAACACAACACTCCTGTTGATCTATGTGGACACTCGAATTTTTTTGAAAGCAATAAGAGGCAATGGATATCGTTTCGTCCCCAAAGGTGGCACGTTCCCTACTGAAACCATCACACTTGTTGTGAGAAGCTTATACCTAAACCTACCCTAAATGGGACAAATTTTTTACCACGACATGTTGATGCCGCTCCATGATAGCATGCCAAGTTTCATGAATTTCAGATGAGTTTTGGATTTACTAGAATTTAAAAACCAGGTATCTCAATGTTTGCGGCCGAGTGACGGTGGCAGGGTGTGTGACATAAATTCCCATTTCTTGCATGGGACCTAAGCATGCAACCAAGGACACAGATTTGATTTTTCAACCAATTTATATGCACTGGAGAATGTGCATATAGTTCAAATTTGAATTATGCACATAAAATGCCTGGGAAACCCAGTTAACATATAAAAATGTCCAAACGAACCCCGAAAAAATCCAAAATTGAACACAACGCTCCTGTTGTTCTATGTTGACACTCGAAATTTTTTGAAAGCAATAAGAGGCAACGGATATCATTTTGTCCCCAAAGGTGTCACGTTCCCTACCGAAACCATCACGTTTGTTGTGAGAAGCTCTGGTTTGTGAGAAGCTTATACCCAAACCTGCCCCAAATGGGATAAAAAATTTACCACGACATGTTGATGCCGCTCCATGATAGCATGCCAAGTTTCATGAATTTCAAATGAGTTTTGGATTTACTAGAATTTAAAAGCCAGGTATCTCAATGTGTGCAGCCGAGTGACGGTGGCAGGGTGTGTGACATTCATTCCCATTTCTTGCATGGGACGTAAGCATGCGACCAAGGATACATATTTGATTTTTCAACCCGTTTATATGCACTGGAGCATGTGCATGTAGTTGAAATTTGAATTATGCACCTGAAATGCCTACAAAACCAAGTTAATCTATAAAAACGTCCAAACAAACCCTGAATAATTCCATTTTTTTATGACACACCTATAGTTGCATGTTCACTGCCGATAAAAGTTCTAGCAATTCAAACACGATGCTTTGTAGCTGTGACCCCATTACGTAATTCAAATCAAGACGATAAATCAAGTAGATCGCACACAGTTTATTATCACCAATTGTGTGAGATGCAGCACAAAATATCTTGGAGCACCGTCGGTGTATAGTATGCCTATGGCTTACGCGAGAAGGTGCGTCGGCTATAGTTCGCAGCCGGCATGTCAAGCACACTAGCTCACTCCCCAAATACCATTTCACTGTTCATTCATCGTCGGTGAAATATGGGCACGTGGACCCACATCGTGAGGGTAACTTCGGTGGCCCACTCTGGTGAGAGCACGGCCGCAGCCGCCAGGCGCGTGCTAACAAGCTTCATGAGGGCGACCGCAGTCTGTGTCCGGGTGGCCAAGGCAGCCCAAACGGCCACTGTTGCTTCTCAGGTGGCGGCAACAACATCTACCTCGGGGATAGAAACTAGCGAGAGCGGCACAACAACCGTCCGTTCCGCAGCGGCGGCCTTAGCCCTGATGGAGGCTGCCCACTACCATGTCGAGGCCGTCCACGCCCAGCTGGTGGTGGTCACCACACAAATCAAATGAAGCTTCTCCGACAACGGTCGGCAACCCACGACCGAAGAGTTGGCAATCGTCGAGAGAGTTCAAGCAGCCGTCCGTTCCCGCGCGACGTACCTTGCCACGACGGAGCCCGCCAGAGCCAAGATCGCGGCCGCCCATGCCCAGCTCGTGGTGGCCTATTGCAAAGATATGGTGGACGGGGATGGCGAGATGCTTGCTGAGTATGGTGCAATTGATGCCATGGAGCCCCTTCCCCAGGAGACCGTCGGGCGCGAGCTGGACATGGAGGCGGTGGCGGAGATCGACGAGCACCAACCGTAGTAGTACTCTTTGTTTTGTTTAATTAAGAGCGCTGATATTTAATTTTTTAGAGTAATGTTTAGGTCAGCTAGCTCTGTTTAATTGCTGAACTTGCTCGATTAAGAAGTTAGTCTCCTTTGTGTACCCAAATTATGCAATGACGTGGATGACCACTGTAACCAGGGAAAGTCGAACCAAAAATTTTGACATTCAAACTCAACACACACGGGTTAAGCTATCTGAATCGTTTGTGATGTTCACATATCGTACACAGTTCTGAATAAGGGACCATGTCTGATGACACTTTGCGTGCCAGTTTTTTCGCTGAAGCGATTCCAAATTTTCGGCTTCTGCGGAAATATCTACCTCCCCGCCCCTCCCCCTTACCAAAAGCCACATTTCCCCTGTTTCCGCCTTCCATTCCAAGTTGAAACCTTCACTCCTTGTTTGCAGCACCACCGCTTTGCCGGTGACCCTCCTCCACGCTGCTCGGCCTCGCCTATCCAGGCAGGTAATCCACACCCGACCCCCATCCTCCTTCTCCTTCCACATCCCACATGCCCCGACCGCCGACGCGACACCTTCCACCCAAATCACCGACCCCTCCACCAAATAAGCGCCGCCCTAAGCCATGATGCGTAGTATAGCCAAGATCCCAAGGGCCATTTGGCAGCGGAGAAGCAAATCACGGCCGCACGTGGAGATGAGGCCGCGATGGCTGCCATTCGTGTCGACCCCCAGATCTTGGAGGAGCACCTCACCGTCGAGGCCACCGTCGACGCCTCGCGTGCTGATGATGCGACGCGGTTGGCTGTTTGGTTCAATTTTGTTCAATTGTTGTGAGTGCATTTCTTTATTGCATACCATGTGAGAAATAAATCTAATTTGGTTGTACTAAATACATGATAAACAAATACAATTGCTATATTTCCATGTTGTTAAGCATGCTTGGTTTGGTTAATTGTTTGATCTTCTATTAGGAGTATGTTATATTGTGCAATGTGGTGCTCAGTTAATGTTTGGTTCATATTTTGTGGTCTTTAGCTAACTGCTTGGTTCAATTCTACACTGTGATGTCCAATTGTCGTGGGTAGAATTTTGTATTGTTGTGCATGTGAGGAATATATCGAATTTGGTTGCACTTAATACATGAGAAACATATACAAGTGCTATATTTCCTAGTTCTTAATCATGCTTGGTTTGGATAAATGGGTTTTCCATGTGGCTTGAATTAATCTGATGAATCTACAATGTGCTTATTTTTCATCAACATATTTTACTGATAGCATGCGAACTCTTACTTAACCTGATGACTAACTACCTTATATTCGTTGCAGGGAAACAATGGGAAGCACTGAGGTTTACAATCGAGGTTAGCAGTGCATGGTCCATTGTCTAATAGCACATTATTGGGCAATTGCAGGAACCATTCTAATATTTAGGTTTTTAATAATTTGGTCTTGCACATGTAGGTCCTGCTGTCCGAGGTTTTGACCCACTGTTCGACCCTTTTTGCATATGGGGAAATGAGTTCTCCATGAATATCAGTCAAGTCAAGAAACTCATAAAGATTGTTAGGATAAAGAAATTAGCGACAAAAAACAACAAGATCTTTGTCTGCACAATGAAGAAGACATCAGTTCACTGTAGGATGGTACTATCTATTATACCTTGCCTTTTTTGTTCCTTTGCCCCATTTCCAATATAGAGAAGATATTTATGCACATCCTTGTTTTTAGGACTTTCCAAAGCAGCTCACTGATGATTACCTCTCAAACCACCTGTATGGTCAGGAGGCGAGGAAGGTATTCATACAACACCCACGGTTCAATATTGAAGTGTTCCTAAAGAGGACGAAGGATGGATGGTCAATCATCCACAGGCACTGGCCTAAAGTTACAAAGACCTTCAACATCAATGAAGGCTCAACGTTAGCCTTCTGCTTCAGCAGTTTTCCAGATGAGATACATCTGCCTATGTACCATCTATGATGCTAATTTTGAAAGGTTATAGATGTTGCATGTGAAACTTGGTCCTGGTGTAGTAGTGTAATGGGGTAGCTAAGTGCTGAAGCTATATGATGTTGTACTCTGATGTATTTCAATCATGAAAATGAAATATATTGTGTGCTTAATATGAAATGTCAATTAGATTAATAAATGGATTATGAATAATTGGATAATTAGCCTACTAATTGGGTTTTGCTATTGCAAACAGTTGTTGAAAAAATACCGTGGGCGATGACCTCAGGCAACGCACACAGTTTCTAGGAATAAATCGTGTTGGATCAATGAACAATCACACACGACTTTCTCTTGAAAACTGTTTGCGTTAGGCCACCTTGCGCAAATGTTTACCACATAAAAACTGTGTGTGATGGACAGCCTTTGCCACACAGTTTCTTCTACGGACCGTGTGTGATGCATTCAATAACGCAAATGATTTAATGGGAAAAATTGTGTGTGATGCACCTATGAACGGAAACGTTTTCCTTGAAGTGACTATGTGGGATGTACATATGAATGGAAACGTTTAGCGGGGACTGACTGTGTGGGATGTACTTGCGACCGGAAACAATTTCGCCGTATAATTATATTTTTTAGCTCTACTGTATGTATTTCTGTATTTGAGCGCTCGCCGGTCCCACACGACCTCATTTTGCCGAGCGTGTGTGCCAGGAGGGCATATCCCCGATGGTTTCTATGTCGTGTGGGAAGGACCCCCTATCACCCACACTAACTAGGCGACGGTTCCAAATGCCATCGCAGAAAGGGGCTAAAACTGTTTGTATAGGATCGACGCGTACGAGTGAATCTTCATCAACATCTTCAACAGCACCATCTCCTCTCAAACCCTAGTTCATCTCTTTTGTTCAATCTTGTTACCGGAACTATAGATTGGTACTTGTGGGTGACTAGTAGTGTTGATTACATCTTGTAGTTGATTACTATATAGTTTATTTGTTGGGAGATTATATGTTCAGATCCATTATGCTATTTAATACTCCTCTAATCATGAACATGTTTATCATTTATGAGTAGTTACTTTTGTTCTTGAGGTCATGGGAGAAATCATGTTGTAGGTAATCATGTGAACTTGATATGTGTTCGATATTTTGATAGTATGTATGTTGTTATTCCCTTTAGTGGTGTCATGTGAACGTCGACTACATGACACTTCACCATATTTGGGACTAAGGGAATGCATTGTGAAGTAGCAATTATATGGTGGATTGTGAGAGTGACAGAAGCTTAAACCCCAGTTTATGCGATATTCCGTAAGGGCCCGATTGGATCCAAAAGTTTAATGCTATGGTTAGAATATAATCTTAATACTTTTCTCGTAGTTGCGGATGTTTGCGGGAGGGTTAACCATAAGTAGGAGGTTTGTTAAAGTAAGAACAACACCTAAGCACCGGTCCACCCACATACCAAATTATCAAAGTAGTGAACACAAATCAAACCAACATGATGAAAGTGACTAGATGAAATTCCCGTGTACCCTCAAGAATGCTTTGCTTATCATAAGAGACCGTTTGGCTTGTCCTTTGCCTCAAAAGGATTGGGCTACCTTGCTTCATTTTTGTTACTATTATCATTACTTGCTCGTTAAAAATTATCTTGCTATCAGACTACTCGCTAGTTACAATTTCAGCACTTGCAGACAATACCTTACCGGAAACTACTTGTCATTTCCTTCTGCTCCTCATTGGGGTTGACACTCTTACTTATCGGAAAAAGCTAAAATTGATCCCCTATACTTGTGGGTCATCAAGGCTATTTTCTGGCGCCGTTGCCGGGGAGTGAAGCGCCTTTGGTAAGTGGAATTTGGTATGGAAACATTTATATTGTGTGCTGAAATTTATTGTCACTTGTTACTATGGAAAACAATCCTTTGAGGATTTTGTTCGGGGGATTTTCACCTCTTCCAGAACCACAATTAGCAACCCCTCAACCTACTACACCTACTGAAAATATTGAATATGAAATTCCTTCGGGTATGATAGAACAACTGCTAGCTAATCCTTATGCAGGAGATGGAACCGAACATCGTGATATGCACTTGATATATGTGGAACAAATTTGTGGATTGTTTAAGATTGCAGGTTTACCCAGGGATGAAGTGATGAAAAAGGTTTTCCCTTTATCTTTGAAGGGAAAAGCATTGGCATGGTATAGGCTATGTGATGATATTGGACCATGGAATTGGAATCCTTTGAAATTGGAGTTCCACCAAAAAAATTATCCTATGCATCTAGTTCATCGTGATCGGAATTATATATATAATTTTTGGCCTTGTGAAGGAGAAAGTATCGCTCTAGCTTGGGGGAGGCTTAAGTAAATGTTATATTCATGCCACAATCATGAGCTCTCAAGAGAAATTATTATCCAGAATTTTTATGCTCGGCTTTCTCGTAATGATCAAACCATGCTTGATACTTCTTGTGATGGTTCATTTATGAAGAATACTATTGAATTCCGGTGGGATCTTTTGGAAAGAATTAAATGCAACTCTGAAGATTGGGAACTCGACGAAGGTAAATATTCAGGTATTAAACTTAAGTATAATTGTGTTAAATCTTTTATGGATACCGATGCTTTTCAAAAGTTTAGCACTAAATATGGACTTGACTCTGAGATAGTAGCCTTCTTTTGTGAGTCATTTTCTACTCATGTTGAACTCCCTAAGGAGAAGTGGTTTAAATATCACCCACCCATTAAAGAAGAAATTAAAGAACCAGGACCAGTTAAAGAAGAAACTATACTTTATAATATTGATCCAGTTGTTCCTTCTGCTTATATTGAGAAACCACCTTTCCCTGTTAGGATTAAGGTACATGCTAAAGTTTCAACTATGGTTAACAAAAGCTATATTAGAACACCTAGACCTAATGAACAAATTAAAGTTGAGCCTAGTATTGCTACGGTTAAAGATATCTTGGAAGAAGATATGGATGGGCATGTTATTTACTTCTGTGAAGAAGCTGCTAGAATTGCTAAACCTGATAAAATAGATAAACATATACCTGTTGTTGGCATGCCTGTTATTTTAGTTAAAATAGGAGATCACTGTTATCATGGTTTATGTGACATGGGTGCTAGTGTGAGTTCTATTCCTTTCACTTTATATGAAGAAATCATGAAAGACATAGCACCTGCTAAGATATAAGAAATAGATGTTACTATTAAACTTGCCAATAGAGACACCATATCACCAATTGGGATTATTAGAGATGCTGAAGTATTGTGTGGGAAAATTAAATACCCTACTAATTTTCTTATTCTTGGTTCCCCACAAGATGACTTTTGTCCCATTATCTTTGCTAGACCTTTCTTGAATACAATTAATTCTAAGATAGATTGTGAGAAACAAACTGTTGGTGTTAGCTTTGGTGATGAGTCTCATGAGTTTAATTTTTCCAAGTTTAGTAGAAATCATCATGAAAAAGAACTTCCTAGTAAGGATAAATTAATTGGTCTTGCTTCTATTGTTGTTCCACCTACTGATCCTTTAGAACAATATTTGCTAGACCATAAAAATGATTTACATATGCATGAAAGAAATGAAATAGATAAAGGAACAACGTCCTCTGCTTAAACACAATTTGCCTATTGAAACTCTAGGAGGTCCTCCTCCACCTAAAGGTGATCCTGTGTTCGAATTAAAACAATTGCAGACACTTTGAAATATGCTTATCTTGATGAAAAGAAGATATATCCTGTTATTATTAGTGCTAACCTTTCAGAACATGAAGAAGAAAGATTATTGAAAGTTCTAAGGAAGCATCGGGCTGCTATTGGGTATACTATCGATGATTTAAAGGGCATTAGTCCCACTCTATGTCAGCACAAAATTAATATGGAACCTGATGCTAAACCCGTTTTTGATCACCAATGTCGGTTGAATCCAAAAATGAAGGAAGTGGTAAGAACGGAAATCTTAAAACTTTTGGAAGCAGGTATAATGTATCCTATAGCTGATAGTAGATGGGTAAGTCCTATTCATTGTGTCCCTAAGAAAGGAGGTATTATCGTTGTTCCTAATGATAAGAATGAACTTATTCCACAAATAATTGTTACAGGCTATAGAATGGTAATTGATTACCGAAAATTAAACACAGCAACTAGGAAAGATCATTACCCTTTGCCTTTTATTGATCAGATGCTTGAAAGATTATCTAATCACACACACTTTTGCTTCTTAGATGGATACTCTGGCTTTTCACAAATACCTGTTTCTCAACCTGATCAAGAAAAGACTACTTTTACTTGTCCCTTTGGAACTTATGCTTATAGACGTATGCCTTTTGGTTTATGTAATGCACCTGCTACCTTTCAAAGATGCATGACTGCTATATTCTCTGACTTTTGTGAAAAGATTGTTGAGGTTTTCATGGATGACTTTTCTATTTATGGGAAGTCTTTTGATGTTTGTTTAAGCAATCTTGAGCGAGTTTTACAGAGATGTGAACAAACAAATCTTGTCTTGAGTTGGGAGAAGTGCCACTTTATGGTTAATGAAGGTATTGTCTTGGGTCATAAAATTTCTGAAAGAGGTATTGAAGTGGACCAAGCTAAGGTTGATGCAATTGAGAAAATGCCATGTCCTAAGGACATCAAAGGTATTCGTAGTTTACTTGGTCATGTTGGTTTCTATAGGAGATTTATCAAAGACTTTTAAAAAAATTCTAGGCCTCTTACTAATCTTTTGCAAAAGGATATTCCTTTTCTTTTTGATGATGATTGTTTAGAAGCCTTTGAAACACTCAAGAAAGCCTTAATATCTGCACCTATTGTTCAACCACCTGATTGGAACTTGCCTTTTGAAATTATGTGTGATGCTAGTGATTATGTTGTTGGTGATGTTCTAGGACAAAGAGTTGATAAGAAACTAAATGTTATTCATTATGCTAGTAAAACTCTAGACTTATATTGTTGATTCCAAAGGAATTATGCTACTACTAAAAAAGAATTCTTAGCAGTGGTGTTTGCTTGTTATAAATTTAGACCTTATATTGTTGATTCCAAAGTAACTATTCACACAAACCATGTTGCTATTAAATATCTTATGGAAAAGAAAGATGCTAAACCTAGACTTATTCATTGGGTTCTCTTGTTACACGAATTTGATTTACATATCATTGATAGAAAAGGAGCTGAGAACCCCGTAGCTGATAATTTGTCTAGGCTTGAAAATGTGCTTGATGACCCACTACCTATTGATGATAGTTTTCCTAATGAGCAGTTAGCTGCAATAAATGTTGCTAATAGTACTCCTTGGTATGCTGACTATGCTAATTACATTGTTGCTAAATATCTACCACCTAGCTTTACATACCAGCAAAAGAAAAAAATCTTCTATGATTTAAGATATTACTTTTGGGATGACCCACATCTTTATAAAGAAGGAGTAGATGGTATTATTAGACGTTGTGTACCTAAGCATGAACAGGGACAAATCCTACGGAAATGTCACTCTGAGGCTTATGGAGGGCATCATGCTGGAGATAGAACTGCTCACAAGGTATTGCAATCTGGATTTTATTGGCCTACTCTCTTCAAGGATGCCCATAAGTTTGTCTCTTCTTGTGATGAATGTCAAAGAATAGGTAATATCGGTAAGCGTCAAGAAATGCCTATGAATTATTCACTTGTTGTTGAACCATTTGATGTTTGGGGATTTGATTACATGGGACCTTTTCCTTCCTCTAATGGGTATACACATATTTTGGTTGTTGTTGATTATGTTACTAAATGGGCAGAAGCTATTCCATCTAGTAGTGCTGATCACAACACCTCTATTAAAATGCTTAAGGAAGTTATTTTCCCAAGGTTTCGAGTCCCTAGATATTTAATGACTGATGGTGGTTCACACTTTATTCATGGTGCTTTCCGTAAGATGCTTGCTAAGTATGATGTTAACCATAGAATTGCATCACCCTATCATCCTCAGTCTAGTGGTCAAGTTGAACTCAGCAATAGATAAATAAAATTAATTTTGCAAAAGACTGTTAATAGGTCCAGGAAGAATTGGTCTAAGAAATTAGATGATGCACTTTGGGTTATAGAGCAGCATATAAAAATCCTATGGGTATGTCTCCTTATAAAATGGTTTATGGGAAAGCTTGTCATTTTCCTCTTGAGTTAGAACATAAAGCATATTGGGCAGTTAAAGAACTCAACTATGATTTCAAACTTGCTGGTGAAAAGAGGTTATTTGATATAAGATCCTTAGATGAATGGAGAACCCAAGCTTATGAGAATGCAAAGTTATTCAAAGAAAAAGTTAAAAGATGGCATGCCAAAAGAATCCAAAAGCGTGAGTTTAAAGTTGGAGAATATGTTATTTTGTACAACTCTCATTTGAGATTTTTTGCATGGAAGCTCCCCTCTACATGGGAAGGCCCATATGTCACCGAGGAGGTTTACCAGTCTGGAACCATAAAAATAAATAACTCTGAAGGTACTAACCCGAAGGTTGTCAATGGGTAATGAATAAAGCATTATATCTCAGGTACGCCTATCAATGTTGAAAGTAATATTATCCAAACCATGACACCGGAAGAACACATAAAAGAGTCCTTCCGGAACACTCCAGAATCGTGAAAATAAGGAGGTACGTGATACGATAAGTAAACGGACTCCGAAAAATCCACAAAAATATTTTTTATTAGTTTTGGAATATTTTAAAATTTTGGAATTAAAGAAACTTCCAGGAAGCGTCCCCTGGTGGGCAAAACACACCAGGGGGCGCCAGGCTTGCCTGGCGCGCCCAGGTGGGTTGTGCCCACCTGGGACACCTTCCGTACTCCGTTTTTCTTCCGTATACTTGTCCTCCAAGATAAAAAAATCTATATATACTTCCCGAACCTGTTGGTCACCGTATCACGAAGAAATCCTCTGTTCTCCTTTCTTGCTGTTTTCTGCATAGATCTGGCAATTTGTCGTCCCAAGACTCCGACGGTGAGAGCTATGTCTCACATCTCATTGCTGACACAAAGACCTATGGGGACCTATCTCCTTGTGGTCGAACTATGGATGACGAGGAGGATGCTCACTTGATGAGGATCGATGATTCAAGCTCGGAGGAGGAGGATGTTCCTCTACCTCAACCTGGGGATATGCACATAAAATTCAAGAAGTCCAGTCTTCCTAAGAGAGCTAACCGGTCTAATAACCAATCTATTCCTTCTCGTTTTCGGCACAAAAGCAAAGGAGATTTATGTGACAAGATCTTGAAGCTGGAGTTGGAGGTCGATGATTTGGAAGAGGAAATTGCTCTCCTCAACTACAATATGAAAAAGTTGAAGGTACCGTTGTCATCACCACCATCATCTTCTTCACTACCAAAAGAAAATTGAGTATCGGGTATGGGCACTCCCCTTGGCTTCCGCCAAGCTTGGGGGAGCTGCCCCGATATTGTATCATCCCACTATCCTTTTGCTTTTAATTTTTTAGTTTGATCCTTTTTCTTTAGATGAATAAAAGTTTAGTTCGATCCTTTCTTCATTGAGAGTTTGCTTAGTGATCTATCCTTGTAATCGTGTGCAAGTTATATAATAAAGTTAGTTTGAGTTTTTTCTTTCTTTACTTTCATGTTGCAAATAAAGAAAAGAAATGAGAAAGGAAATAAATGAAGTAAGGAAATAAATAACGAAAAAAATTATATACTAATCCTATGGTAGGTGATAGCACCACATAAGGAAAAGTATAAGTAGAAAATTTTATTAGAGATTGACAAACATAGCATTAGTCAATGATGCAACTCATGAAAGAATTAATAAGGGAAGGGAGGATTCACATATAGATATACTATCCTAGAAATCTTTTGTGATTGTGAGCCCTCATCAAAATATTATATGCCAAAATTGTTGACGCTGGACAAGGAATACAACCTAATGGTTTATGTTTGTTTATATTCACATAGAAATCATATTGTCATAGATCCTTTAACATGTGGTGCTTGCCCCCTATCTTTGATAGCCAAAATTTTGTACTAAGTAGAGATACTACTTGTGCATCCAAAAACCCTTAAACCCAAATCTTTTTCAAGTGTCCACCATACCTACCTAGGGATTGGGCAAGATCCCTCAAGTAAGTTGTCATCGGTGCAAAAAGGCAATAAAATGCTTCTAAAAGTGTGAGCTCATTTAGGGCAAGAGAAAATTGAGCGTTGTACGAACTTGGATGACAAAGAATAAAAGCGACAGACTGCATAATAAAGGTTGTCATCTTAAGGGGCAATACAACGTGATGTTCTCTTGCACTAAGGGATTGAGCATACAAACAAATAAGCGCATGGCAACCTCTGCTTCCCTCTGCGAAGGGCCTATCTTTTACTTTTATGCAAAGAGTCAAAGTTTTCCCTCTATTCCTTTTATTTTTCTCTTTTGGCAAGCATCATGTGGTGAGGAAAGATCTAGGCACATATGTCCAGTTGAATATAGATAGCATGAGTTATTATTGTTGACATCACCCTTGAGGTGAGTATGTTAGGAGGCGAAACTATAAGCCCCTATCTTTCTATGTGTCCGGTTGAAATGTTTTGCTCATGGGTACGAGGTAAGTGTTAACAATCATAGAATACTATATGATGGTTGAGTATGTGGACTTGCCTAAAGGCTCTGACACGTGACCCTTCCTGAAAAGATGATGAATTGTAGTTGCAAAGTTGACTAAGAACATAGTTTGTTGGTTTCTAATACAGTTTTTGCTTTATACTTCGATTGTGTGATGAACTATTACTTATTCATGAGAAGTATATGATAAAAGATCTATGATAAAAGTCCTATGTTTAATTTTGATGCTGTTATAATAATCAACATGATGCTTCTATGTCCGTATTTTGTTTTTATCAAGACCTTTCTCTCAAAGCATGTGGACATGTTTTTCGATTTCGGTTTTCTCTTGAGGACAAGCGAGGTCTAAGCTTGGGGGAGTTGATACGTCCATTTTGCATCATGTTTTCTTACTGTTATTTATAATGTTTTCATCCATAATGATGCTTTTTGGAGCAATTCTAATGCCTTTTTCTCTCATAATTTGAAAGGAACACACCAAGAGGGAGAATTCCGGTAGCTGGCACAACTCCAAATGAGCTGAAACTTTACGGAGATTTTTATGGATTATTTGAGAAATACTGGAGCCAATAAAAAACCAGAGGGGGCCACCAGGTGGGCACAACCCACCTGGGCGCGCCAGGCCCCCCAGGCGCGCCCTGGTGGGTTGTGACCTCCTCGGCGCACCTCCGGTGCCCATCTTCTGGTATATAAGTGGTTTTGACCAAGAAAAATAATAATATGAGGACTTTTGGGACAAAGCGCCGCCGCCTCGAGGCGGAACTTGTTGGGGAACGTAGTAATTTCAAAATTTTCCTACGCACACACAGGATCATGGTGATGCATAGCAACGAGAGGGGAGAGTGTTGCCTACGTACCCTCGTAGACCGAAAGCGGAAGCATTAGCACAACGCGGTTGATGTAGTCGTACGTCTTCACGATCCGACCGATCAAGTACCGAACGCACGGCACCTCCGAGTTCTGCACACGTTCAACTCGATGACGTCCCTCAAACTCCTATCCAGCCGAGTGTTGAGGGAGAGTTTCGTCAGCACGACGGCATGGTGACGATGATTATGTTCTACCGATGCAGGGCTTCGCCTAAGCACCGCTACGATATGATCGAGGTGGATTATGGTGGAGAGGGGCACCGCACACGGCTAAGAGATCCATGATCAATTGTTGTGTCTATGGGGTGCCCCCTGGCCACGTATATAAAGGAGTGGAGGAGGGGAGGGGCCGGCCCTCTCTATGGCGCGCCCTAGGGGAGTCCTACTCCCATCGGGAGTAGGATTCCCCCTTTCCTAGTAGAACTAGGATCCCTTCCAAGTAGTAGGAGTAGGAGAGAAGGAAAGGGGAGGGAAAAGGAGAAGGAAGGAAGGGGGCGCCCCCCCTCCCTAGTCCAATTCGGACCAGCCCATGGGGAGGGGTGCAGCCACCCTTTGAGGCCTTTCTCTCCTTTCCTGTATGGCCCATTAAGGCCCAATACGAATTCCCGTAACTCCCCGATACTCCCGAAAATACCTGAATCACTCGGAACCTTTCCGATGTCCGAATATAGTCGTCCAATATATCAATCTTTACGTCTCGACCATTTCGAGACTCCTCGTCATGTCCCGGATCTCATCCGGGACTCCGAACTCCCTCGGTACATCAAAACATATAAACTCATAATATAACTGTCATCGTAGCGTTAAGCGTGCGGACCCTACGGGTTCGAGAACTATGTAGACATGACCGAGACACGTCTCCGGTCAATAACCAATAGCGGAACCTGGATGCTCATATTGGCTCCTACATATTCTACGAAGATCTTTATCGGTCAGACCGCATAACAACATACGTTGTTCCCTTTGTCATCAGTATGTTACTTGCCCGAGATTCGATCGTCGGTATCTCAATACCTAGTTCAATCTCGTTACTGGCAAGTCTCTTTACTCGTTCCATAATACATCATCCTGCAACTAACTCATTATTTGCAATGCTTGCAAGGCTTAAGAGCATAAGTATTTTCCGGTGGGTGAACAAATTACTGTTGAGCAATTGACAGAATTGAGCATAGTTATGAGAATATCTAGGTATGATCATGTATATAGGCATCACGTCCGAGACAAGTAGACCGACTCCTGCCTGCATCTACTACTGTTACTCCACTCATCGACCGCTATCCAGCATGCATCTAGAGTATTAAGTTCATGAAAACAGAGTAACGCCTTAAGCAAGATGACATGATGTAGAGGGATAAATTCATGCAATATGATAAAAAAACCATCTTGTTATCCTTCAGTCTCCCACTTGCACTAGAGTCAATAATCTAGTTCACATCACCATGTGATTTAATACCAATAGTTCACATCACCATATGATTAACACCCATAGTTCACATCGACATGTGACCAACACCCAAAGGGTTTACTAGAGTCAATAATCTAGTTCACATCGCTATGTGATTAACACTCAAAGAGTACTAAGGTATGATCATGTTTTGCTTGTGAGAGAAGTTTAGTCAACGGGTCTGCCATATTTAGATCCATACGTATTTTGCAAATTTCTTTGTCAACAATGCTCTGCACGGAGCTACTCTAGCTAATTGCTCCCACTTTCAATATGTATCCAGATTGAGACTTAGAGTCATCTGGATTAGTGTCAAAACTTGCATCGACGTAACCCTTTACGACGAAACTTTTGTCACCTCCATAATCGAGAAACATATCCTTATTCCACTAAGGATAATTTTGACCAATGTCCAGTGATCTACTCCTAGATCACTATTGTACTCCTTTTCCAAACTCAGGGCAGGGTATACAATAGGTCTGGTACACAGCATGGCATACTTTATAGAACCTATGGCTGAGGCATAGGGAATGACTTTCATTCTCTCTCTATCTTCTGTCATGGTCGGGTTTTGAGTCTTACTCAATTTCACACCTTGTAACACAGGCAAGAACTCTTTCTTTGACTGTTCCATTTTGAACTACTTCAAAAACTTGTCAAGGTATGTACTCATTGAAAACTTATCAAGCGTCTTGATCTATCTCTATAGATCTTGATGCTCAATATGTAAGCAGCTTCACCGAGGTCTTTCTTTGAAAAACTCCTTTAAAACACTCCTTTATGCTTTGCAGAATAATTCTACATTATTTCCGATCAACAATATGTCGTACACATATACTTATCAGAAATGCTGTAGTGCTCCCACTCACTTTCTTGTAAATACAGGCTTCACCGCAAGTCTGTATAAAACTATATGCTTTGATTAACTTATCAAAGCGTATATTCCAACTCCGAGATGCTTGCACCAGTCTATAGATGGATCGCTGGAGCTTGCATATTTTGTTAGTACCTTTAGGATTGACAAAACCTTCTGGTTGCATCATATACAACTCTTCTTTAATAAATCCATTAAGGAATGCAGTTTTGTTTATCCATTTGCCAGATTTCATAAAATGCGGCAATTGCTAACATGATTCAGACAGACTTAAGCATAGATACGAGTGAGAAACTCTCATCGTAGTCAACACCTTGAACTTGTCGAAAACCTTTTGCATCAATTCTAGCTTTGTAGATAGTAACACTACTATCAGCGTCCGTCTTCCTCTTGAAGATCCATTTAATCTCAATGACTCGCTGATCATTGGGCAAGTCAATCAAAGTCCATACTTTGTTCTCATACATGGATCTCATCTCAGATTTCATGGCCTCAAACCATTTCGCGGAATCTGGGCTCATCATCGCTTCCTCATAGTTCGCAAGTTCGTCATGGTCTAGTAACATGACTTCCAGAACAGGATTACCGTACCACTCTGGTGCAGATCTCACTCTGGTTTACCTACGAGGTTCAGTAGTAACTTGATCTGAAGTTACATGATCATCATCATTAGCTTCCTCACTAATTGGTGTAGTAGTCACAGGAACAGATTTCTGTGATGAACTACTTTCCAATAAGGGAGCAGGTACAGTTACCTCATCAAGTTCTACTTTCCTCCCACTCACTTCTTTCGAGAGAAACTCCTTCTCTAGAAAGGATCCATTCTCAGCAACGAATATCTTGCCTTCGGATCTGTGATAGAAGGTGTACCCAACATTTTCTTTTGGGTATCCTATGAAGACGCACTTGTCCGATTTGGGTTTGAGCTTATCAGGTTGAAACTTTTTCACATAAGCATTGCAACCTCAAACTTTAAGAAACGACAGCTTAGGTTTCTTGCCAAACCATAGTTCATATGGTGTCGTCTCGACGGATTTAGATGGTGCCCTATTTAATGTGAATGTAGTTGTCTCTAATGCATAACCCCAAAACGATAGTGGTAAATCGGTAAGAGACATCATAGATCGCACCATATCTAATAAAGTACGGTTATGACGTTCGGACACACCATTAAACTGTGGTGTTCCAGGTGGCGTGAGTAGTGAAACTATTTCACATTGTTTTAACTAAAGCCCAAACTCGTAACTCAAATATTTTACTTATGCGATCATATCGTAGAAACTTTTATTTTGTTAAGATGATTCTCCACTTCACTCTGAAATTCTTTGAAGTTTTTAAATGTTTCAGACTTGTGTTTCATCAAGTAGATATACTCATATCTGCTCAAATCATCTGCGAAGATCAGAAAATAATGATACCTGCCGCGAGCTTCAATATTCATCGGACCACATACATCAGTATGCATGATTTCCAATAAGTCAGTTGCTTGCTCCATTGTTCCGGAGAACGGAGTTTTAGTCATCTTGCCCATAAGGCATGGTTCGCAAGCATCAAGTGATTCATAATCAAGTGATTCCAAAGTCCCATCAGCATGGAGTTTCTTCATGCGCTTTACACCAATATGACCTAAACGGCAGTGCCACAAACAAGTTGCACTATCATTATTAACTTTGCATCTTTTGGCTTCAATATTATGAATATGTGTATCATTACGATCGAGATCCAACAAACCATTTTCGTTGGTGTGTATGACCATAGAAGGTTTTATTCATGTAAACAGAACAACAATTGTTCTCTAACTTAAATGAATAACCGTATTGCAATAAACATGATCAAATCATATTCATGCTCAACGCAAACACCAAATAACACTTATTTAGGTTCAACACTAATCCCGAAAGTATAAGGAGTCTGCGATTATGATCATATCAATCTTGGAACCACTTCCAACACACATCGTCACTTCACCCTTAACTAGTCTCTGTTTATTCTGCAACTCCCGTTTCGAGTTACTAATCTTAGCAACTGAACTAGTATCAAATACTGAGGGGTTGCTATAAACACTAGTAAAGTACACATCAATAACATGTATATCAAATATACTTATGTTCACTTTGCCATCCTTCTTATCTGCCAATCACTTGGGGTAGTTCCGCTTCCAGTGACCAGTCCCTTTGCAGTAGAAACACTTAGTCTCAGGCTTAGGACCAGACTTGGGCTTCTTCACTTGAGCAGCAACTTGCTTGCTGTTCTTCTTGAAGTTCCCCTTCTTCCCTCTACCCTTTTCTTGAAACTAGTGGTCTTGTCTACCATCAACACTTGATGTTTTTCTCGATTTCTACCTTCGTCAATTTCCGCATTACGAAGAGCTTGGGAATCGTTTCCGTTATCCCTTGCATATCATAGTTCATCACGAAGTTCTACTAACTTGGTGATGGTGACTAGAGAATTCTGTCAATCACTATCTTATCTGGAAGATTAACTCCCACTTGATTCAAGCGATTGTAGTACCCAGACAATCTGAGCACATGCTCACTGCTTGAGCTATTCTGCTCCATCTTTTAGCTATAGAACTTGTTGGAGACTTCATATCTCTCAACTCGGGTATTTGCTTGAAATATTAACTTCAACTCCTGGAACATCTCATATGGTCCATGACGTTCAAAACGTCTTTGAAATCCCGATTCTAAGCTGTTAAGCATGGTGCACTAAACTATCAAGTAGTCATCATATTGAGCTAGCCATACGTTCATAACATCTGCATCTGCTCCTGCAATAGGTTTGTCACCTAGCGGTGCATAAAAGACATAATTCTTCTGTGCAGCAATGAGGATAATCCTCAGATCACGGATCCAATCCGCATCATTGCTACTAACATCTTTCAACTTAGTTTTCTCTAGGAACATATAAAACTTAAACGGGGAGCAACACCGCGAGCTATTGATCTACAACATAGAATGCTGATACTACCAGGACTAAGTTCATGATAAATTACAGTTCAATTAATCATATTACTTAAGAACTCCCACTTAGATAGACATCCCTCTAATCATCTAAGTGATCACGTGATCCAAATCAACTAAACCATAATCGATCATCACGTGAAATGGAGTAGTTTTCAATGGTGAACATCATTATGTTGATCATATCTACTATATGATTCACGCTCGACCTTTCGGTCTCCAATGTTCCGAGGCCATATCATCATATGCTAGGCTCGTCAAGTTTAACCCGAGTATTCTGCGTGTGCAAAACTGGCTTGCACCCGTTGTAGATGGACGTAGAGCTTATCACACCCGATCATCACATGGTGTCTGGGCACGACGAACTTTGGCAATGGTGCATACTCAGGGAGAACACTTTTATCTTGAAATTTAGTGAGAGATCATCTTATAATGCTACCGTCAAACAAAGCAAGATAAGATGCATAATAGATAAACATCACATGCAATCAAAATATGTGACATGATATGGCCATCATCATCTTGTGCCTTTGATCTCTATCTCGAAAGCATCGTCATGATCTCCATCGTCACCGGCATGACACCACGATCTCCATCATCTTGATCTATATCAATGTGTCGTCACATGGTTGTCTCACCAACAATTGCTCTTGCAACTATTGCTATCGCATAGCGATAAAGTAAAGAAATTATTTGGCGCTTGCATCTTATGCAATAGATAGATAACCATAAGGCTTTTGCATGTATTGACCATATCACATCACAACATGCCCTGCAAAAACAAGTTAGACGTCCTCTACTTTGTTGTTGCAAGTTTTACGTGGCTGCTACGGGCTGATCAAGAACCGTTCTTACCTACGCATCAAAACCACAACGATAGTTTGTCAAGTTGGTGCTATTTTAACCTTCGCAAGGACCGGGCGTAGCCACACTCGGTTCAACTAAAGTTGGAGAAACTGACACCCGCTAGTCACCTGTGTGCATAGCACGGCGGTAAAACCAGTCTCGCGTAAGCGTACGCGTAATGTTGGTCCGGGCCGCTTCATCCAACAATACCGCCGAACCAAAGTATGACATGCTGGTAAGCAGTATGACTTATATCGCCCACAACTCACTTGTGTTCTACTCGTGCATATTACATCAACGCATAAAACCTAGGCTCTGATGGCACTGTTGGGGAACGTAGTAATTTCAAAATTTTCCTACGCCCACACAGGATCATGGTGATGCATAGCAACGAGAGGGGAGAGTGTTGCCTACGTACCCACGTAGACCGAAAGCGGAAGCATTAGCACAACGCGGTTGATGTAGTCGTACGTCTTCACGATCCGACCGATCAAGTACCGAACGCATGGCACCTCCGAGTTCTGCACACGTTCAACTCGATGACGTCCCTCGAACTCCGATCTAGCCGAGTGTTGAGGGAGAGTTTCGTCCGCACGACGGCGTGGTGATGATGATGATGTTCTACCGATGCAGGGCTTCGCCTAAGCACCGCTACGATATGATCGAGGTGGATTATGGTGGAGAGGGGCATCGCACACGGCTAAGAGATCCATGATCAATTGTTGTGTCTATGGGGTGCCCCCTGGCCACGTATATAAAGGAGTGGAGGAGGGGAGGGGCCGACCCTCTCTATGGCGTGCCCTAGGGGAGTCCTACTCCCACCGGGAGTAGGATTCCCCCTTTCCAAGTAGAATTAGGATCCCTTCCAAGTAGTAGGAGTAGGAGAGAAGGAAATGGAAGGGAAAAGGAGAAGGAAGGAAGGGGGCGCCCCCTCCCTAGTCCAATTCGGACCAGCCCATGAGGAGGGGTGCGGCCACCCTTTGAGGCCTTTCTCTCCTTTCCCGTATGGCCCATTAAGGCCCAATACGAATTCTCGTAACTCCCCGGTACTCCCAAAAATACATGAATCACTCGGAACCTTTCCGATGTCCGAATATAGTCGTCCAATATATCGATCTTTACGTCTCGACCATTTCGAGACTCCTCGTCATGTCCCCGATCTCATCCGGGACTCTGAACTCCTTCGGTACATCAAAACATATAAACTCATAATATAACTGTCATCGTAGCGTTAAGCGTGCGGACCCTATGGGTTCGAGAACTATGTAGACATGACCGAGACACGTCTCCGGTCAATAACCAATAGCGGAACCTGGATGCTCATATTGGCTCCTACATATTCTACGAAGATCTTTATCAGTCAGACTGCATAACAACATATGTTGTTCCCTTTGTCATCAGTATGTTACTTGCCCGAGATTCGATCGTCGGTATCTCAATACCTAGTTCAATCTCATTACCAGAAAGTCTCTTTACTCGTTCCGTAATACATCATCCTACAACTAACTCATTAGTTGCAATGCTTGCAAGGCTTAAGTGATGTGCATTACCGAGAGGGCCCAGAGATACCTCTCCGACAATCGGAGTGACAAATCCTAATCTCGAAATACGCCAACCCAACAAGTACCTTCGGAGACACCTGTAGAGCACCTTTATAATCACCCAGTTACGTTGTGACGTTTGGTAGCACACAAAGTGTTCCTCCGGTAAACGGGATTTGCATAATCTCATAGTCATAGGAACCTGTATAAGTTATGAAGAAAGCAATAGCAACAAACTAAACGATCAAGTGCTATGCTAACGGAATGGGTCAAGTCAATCACATCATTCTCCTAATGATGTGATCCCGTTAATCAAATGACAACTCATGTCTATGGTTAGGAAACATAACCATCTTTGATCAACGAGCTAGTCAAGTAGAGGCATACTAGTGACACTCTGTTTGTCTATGTATTCACACATGTATTATGTTTCTGGTTAATACAATTCTAGCATGAATAATAAACATTTATCATGATATAAGGAAATAAATAATAACTTTATCATTGCCTCTAGGGCATATTTCCTTCAGAACTTGGGCAGGAGCACTTTTGCCCTCCGGCGAAGCGATTCCGCCGGGGGAACTTCCCTCCTGGAGGGGGAAATCATCATCATTATCATCACCAACAACTCTCCCATCTTGGGGAGAGAAATCTTCATCAACATCTTCAACAGCACTATCTCCTCTCAAATCCTAGTTCATCTCTTGTGTTCAATCTTGTTACCAGAACTATAGATTGGTACTTGTGGGTGACTAGTAGTGTTGATTACATCTTGTAGTTGATTGCTCTATGGTTTATTTGGTGGAAGATTATATGTTCAGATCCATTATGCTATTTAATACTCCTCTGATCATGAACATGTTTATCATTTGTGAGTAGTTACTTTTGTTCTTGAGGTCACGTGAGAAATCATGTTGCAAGTAATCATCTGAACTTGATATGTGTTCGATATTTTGATAGTATGTATGTTGTTATTCCCTTAGTGGTGTCATGTGAACGTTGACTACATGACACTTCACCATATTTGGGCCTAAGGGAATGCATTGCGGAGTAGCAATTAGATGGTGGGTTGTGAGGGTGATAGAAGCTTAAACCCCAGTTTATGCGCTATTCCGTAAGGGACCGATTGGATCCAAAAGTTTAATGCTAGGGTTAATCATAAGTAGGAGGTTTGTTCAAGTAAGAACAACACCTAAGCACCGGCCCACCCACATATCAAATTATCAAAGCAGTGAACACAAATCAAACCAACATGATGAAAATGACTAGATGAAATTCCCGTGTACCCTCAAGAACGCTTTGCTTATCATAAGAGACCGTTTTGGCCTGTCCTTTGCCTCAAAAGGATTGGTCTACCTTGCTGCACTTTTGTTACTATTATCGTTACTTGCTCGTTACAAATTATCTTGCTATCAAACTACTCGCTACTTAGAATTTCAGCACTTGCAGACAATACCTTACCGGAAATTGTCATTTCCTTTTGCTCCTAATTGGGTTCGACACTCTTACTTATCGAAAAGAGCTACAATTGATACCCTATACTTGTGGGTAATCACCGTCCAGCAAGCATATGAAGGAATAACTCACTCCCGGCGGTGAGAATCATGAAATTTTGGTGATGGAGGAAGGTTGATGATGATGATGATGGCGATGGTTTCCACCCTCCGGAGCCCCGAACAGACTCTAGATCAGCCCTCCCAATGAAGAACATGAGGTGGTGGTGGCTCCGCATCGTAAAACATGATGAAACCTTCTCTTCGATTTTTTCTCTCCGTGAATAGGTATATATGGAGTTGGAATTAGGGTTGCCGGAGCTCCAGGGGTCCCACAAGCCTGGGAGGCGCTTGATGACCCACAAGTACAGGGGATCAATTGTAGCTATTTTCGATAAGTAAGAGTGTCGAACCCTAGCCAAGGTTTTGGTTGGGGTCACCAAGAAGGTGTTCTGGGTTGGCTTGGGTGCCTTATGTTGGTCCCTTTGGACTACTAGGAATAAATTTACTATCGAGCATATCTTTCCATCTAAACCTGTTGACGTTCTTTTCAAATCTTGTATCTTATTGCAGCAGTGGAGATTATTGACTAAAGAAGACGATCGGGATGCCCTGGACGTGCTCATCGCCAAAATTCGGGCTTCGGCATCCTTCTTCTCCGGGCTGGGACCTAACACCTAATCTCTGTTGCGGTGGTTTTATCGGTTTGGTCGTAGTCGTCTTTCCCCTACGCGTCGTGTATGGCAGGGTGCCATGTATCGCTCTGGATCTTCTTTCGCCTGCTCTAGGCTTTGGTCGATGGATTCGCGGTTCTTGTTATCTGTTTGGGTGTTCGGGTCTGTGACGCTGCCGTGTGGCTTTATTTATAAAGTCGGGCCAAGGCCTTTTATCTAAAAAAAAGAGTGTCGAACCCAACGGGGAGCAGAAGGAAATGACAAGTGGTTTTCAGCAAGGTAATGTCTGTAGGTGCTGAAAGTGTGAGTAACAGAGTAGTTTGATGCAAGATATTTTGTAACGAGCAAGTAATGATTATAGTAACAAAAGTGCAGCAAGGTAGCCCAATCCTTTTGAGGCAAAGGATAGGCCAAAACGGTCTCTTATAATAAGCAAAGTGTTCTTGAGGGTACACGCGAATTTCATCTAGTCACTTTCATCATGTTGATTCGATTTGTGTTCGTTACTTTGATAATTTGATATGTGGGTGGACCGGTGCTTAGGTGATGTTCTTACTTGAACAAACCTCCTACTTATGATTAACCCCCTCGCAAGCATCCACAACTATGAGAAAAGTATTAAGAATACATCCTAACCATAGCATTTAACTTTTGGATCCAATCGGTCCCTTACGGAATAGCGCATAAACTAGGGTTTAAGCTTCTGTCACTCTCGCAACCCATCATCTAATAACTACACCACAATGCATTCCCTTAGGCCCTATTATGGTGAAGTGTCATGTAGTCGATGTTCACATGACACAACTAAGGGAATCACAACATACAAACTATCAGAATATCGAACACATATCAAGTTCACATGATTACTTGCAACATGATTTCTCCCATGACCTCAGGAACAAAAGTAACTACTCATAAGTGATAAACATGCTCAAGATCAGAGGGCTATTAAATAGCATAATGGATCTGAACATATAATCTTGCACCAAATAAACCATATAGTAATCAACTACAAGATGTAATCAACACTACTAGTCACCCACAAGCACCAATCTATAGTTCCGGTAACAAGATTGAACACAAGAGATGAACTACGGTTTGGGATGAGAAGGTGTTGTTGAAGATGTTGATGGAGATTGCACTCCCCAAGATGGGAGAGTTGTTGGTGATGATGATGACGATGATTTCCCACTCCGGGAGGGAAGTTCCCCCGGCCGAATCGCTTCGCCAGAGGGCAAGAGTGCTCCTGCCCAAGTTCCACCTCGAGATAGCGGCGCTCCATCCCGAAAGTCCTCCCCTTATTTTTTCTAGGTCAAAATGACTTATATACTAGAAGATGGGCCTGGGTGAGCACAACCCACCAGGGCGCGCCTGGGCTCCCTGGCGCGCCTAGGTGGGTTGTGCCTACCTGGTGGGCCCCCTCTGGTACTTATTTGCTCCAATATTCTTCATATATTCCATAAAAATTATCCGTAAAGTTTCGGCTTGTTTGGAGTTGTGCAGAATAGGTAGCTTGATGTAGCTTCTCCAGGTCCAGATTTTTCGCTGCCGGAATTCTCCCTCTTTGTATGTACCTTGCAAATTATGAGAGAAAATGCATTAAAATTACTCCAAACAGCATTATTATGCATAAAAAGATCATAAATAACAGTAGGAAAACATGATGCAAAATGGATGTATCAACTCCCCCAAGCTGAGACCTCGCTTGTCCTCGAGCGAAAACCAAAATCGAAAAACATGTCCACATGCTTAGAGAGAGAGAGAGGTGTCAATAAAAACAAAATACGGACATAGAAGCATCATGTGTATTATTATAATAGCAACAAACTTTAACATAAGACTTTTATCATAGAACATTTATCATAGACTTCTTATGAATAAGTAACAACTCATCACCACTATGAAAAATACACTTCCGTGATGATACGTGTTTGTCACAGCAGGTCACGTTTTCTGTCATGCATGTATGTCCATGATGATTTTATGACAAAATCAAGATAGTCATACTTGTGCTGTCGTAGAAGTGTTCCATGACATTACCAAAATTATCATCACGGAAGTGTCCACATCCATGACGATAAATCACGCGTCACGGAAGTGTTTTCGTCAAGGGTAACCGACACGTGGCATCCACCGTAACAGGTCGCCGTTAAGCTATTGGGTCCGGTTTTGGATCCGATAAACCGTTAACAACCTAGACCAATGAGGATTTTCCATGTGTAAAATTCTCATTGGCTGGAGGAAACACGTGTTGGCTCACCGTTGGGATAGATGTCATCCACTCATTGGACAGGAGGCGCCTATGATACGTCGACATGTGGCACGGCCCAATAGAGGCCCATTCCGGTGAAAAGGCCGGCCTGTTTGACTTGGTCAAAAGGTAACGGGACAGCCCATGGAAAGCATGTTAATGGCATGTTCATATATAGCCCATTTGCGGCCCGCTAATTCACAGCCCGTTACGGCCTATCAAAATTAAGCCCAGTAGCTTCATCTGGCCCGTCCAATATGATTCCAGCCCATTGTAACTTCCAGCCCATGTATGGCCCTGAAGGAAATATGCCCTAGAGGCAATAATAAAGTTATTATTTATTTCCTTATATCATGATAAATGTTTATTATTCATGCTAGAATTTTATTAACCGGAAACGTAATACTTGTGTGAATACATAGACAAACAAAGTGTCACTAGTATGCCTCTACTTGACTAGCTCGTTAATCGAAGATGCTTATGTTTCCTAACCATAGACATGAGTTGTCATTTGATTAATGGGGTCACATCATTAGGAGAATGATGTGATTGACATGACCCATTCCATTAGCTTAGCACCCAATCGTTTAGTATGTTGCTATTGCTTTCTTCATGACTTATACATGTTCCTATGACTATGAGATTATGCAACTCCCATTTACCGGAGGAACACTTTGTGTGCTACCAAACGTCACAACGTAACTGGGTGATTATAAAGGTGCTCTACAGGTGTCTCCAAAGGTACATGTTGGGTTGGCGTATTTCGAGATTATGATTTGTCGCTCCGATTGTCGGAGAGGTATCTCTGGGCCCTCTCGGTAATACACATCACTTAAGCCTTGCAAGCAATGCAACTAATAAGTTAGTTGCAAGATGATGTATTACGGAACAAGTAAAGAGACTTGCCGGTAAAGAGATTGAACTAGGTATTGAGATACCGACGATCGAATCTCGGGCAAGTAACATACCGATGACAAAGGGAACAACGTATGTTGTTATGCGGTCTGACCGATAAAGATCTTCGTAGAATATGTAGGAGCCAATATGAGCATCCAGGTTCCGCTATTGGTTATTGACCGCAGACATGTCTCGGTCATGTCTACATTGTTCTCGAACCCGTAGGGTCCGCACGCTTAACGTTATGATGACTGTTTCATTATGAGTTTATATATTTTGATGTACCGAAGGTTGTTCGGAGTCCCGGATGTGATCACGGACTTGACGAGGAGTCTCGAAATGGTCAAGACATAAAGATCGATATATTGGACGACTATATTTGGACACTAGAAAGGTTCTGGGTAAGATTGGGACAATACCGGATTACCGGGAGGTTATCGGAACCCCCCGGGAGGTATATGGGCCTTATTGGGCCTTAGTGGAAAGGAGGGGAAAGGAGCAAGGGAGGGGGCGCCCCCCCCAATCCCAATCTGAATTGGGAGGGGGGACGGCCCCCCCTTTCCTTCCTCCCTCCTTCCTCTTCCTTCCCTCTCCTACTCCTAATAGGAAAAAGGGGGGTCCTACTCCCGGTGGGAGTTGGACTCCCCCCCTTGGGCACGCCACCCTCCTTGGTCGACCCCCTCCTCCACTCCTTTATATACGGGGGCAGGGGGGCACCCCAGAGACACAACAATTGATCATTGATCTCTTAGCCGTGTGCGGCGCCCCCCTCCACCATAATCCTCGATAATATTGTAGCGGTGCTTAGGCGAAGCCCTGCGACGGTAGAACATCAAGATCATCACCACGCCATCGTGCTGACGGAACTCATCCCCGACACTTTGCTGGATCGGAGTCCGGGGATCGTCATCGAGCTGAACGTGTGCAAAAACTCGGAGGTGCTGTAGTTTCGGTGCTTGATCGGTCGGGCCGTGAAGACGTATGACTACATCAACCGCGGTGTTATAACGCTTCCGCTTCCGGTCTATGAGGGTACGTAGACAACACTCTCCCCTCTCGTTGCTGTGCATCACCATGATCTTGCGTGTGCGTAGGAATTTTTTTGAAATTACTACGTTCCCCAACAGTGGCATCCGAGCCTAGGTTTTATGTGTTGATGTTATTTGCACGAGTAGAACACAAGTGAGTTGTGGGCGATATAAATCATACTGCTTACCAGCATGTCATACTTTGGTTCGGCGGTATTGTTAGATGAAGCGGCCCGGACCGACATTACACGTACACTTACGCGAGACGGGTTCTACCGACGTGCTTTGCACACAGGTGGCTGGCGGGTGTCAGTTTCTCCAACTTTAGTTGAACTGAGTGTGGCTACGCCCGGTCCTTGCAAAGGTTAAAACAGCACCAACTTGACAAACTATCGTTGTGGTTTTTGATGCGTAGGTAAGATTGGTTCTTGCTAAGCCCGTGGCAGCCACGTAAAACTTGCAAGAAACAAAGTAGAGGACGTGTAACTTGTTTTTGCAGGGCATGTTGTGATGTGATATGGTCAAGGCATGATGCTAAATTTTATTGTATGAGATGATCATGTTTTGTAATCAAGTTATCAGCAACTGGCGGGAGCCATATGGTTGTCGCTTTATTGTATACAATGCAATCGCCCTGTAATGCTTTACTTTATCACTAAGCGGTAGCGATAGTCGTAGAAGCATAAGATTGGCGAGACGACAACGATGCTACGATGGAGATCAAGGTTCGCGCCGGTGACGATGGTGATCATGACGGTGCTTTGGAGATGGAGATCACAGGCACAAGATGATGATGGCCATATCATATCACTTATATTGATTGCATGTGATGTTTATCCTTTATGCATCTTATTCTGCTTTGTTTGACGGTAGCATTATAAGATGATCTCTCACTAATTTCAAGGTAAAAGTGTTCTCCCTGAGTATGCACCGTTGCCAAAGTTTGTCATGCCGAGACACCACGTGATGATCGGGTGTGATAAGCTCAGCGTTCATCTACAACGGGTGTAAGACAGTTTTACACACGCAGAATACTCGGATTAAACTTGACGAGCCTAGCATATGCAGATATGGCCTCGGAACACTGAGACCGAAAGGTCGAGCGTGAATCATATAGTAGATATGATCAACATAGTGATGTTCACCATTGAAAACTACTCCATTTCACGTGATGATCGGTTATGGTTTAGTTGATTTGGATCACGTGATCACTTAGAAGATTAGAGGGATGTCTTTCTAAGTGGGAGTTCTTAAGTAATATGATTAATTGAACTTAAATTTATCATGAACTTAGTACCTGATAGTATCTTGCTTGTTTATGTTTGATTGTAGATAGATGGCCCGTGTTGTTGTTCCGTTGAATTTTAATGTGTTCCTTGAGAAAGCAAAGTTGAAAGATGATGGTAGCAATTATACAGACTGGGTCCGTAACTTGAGGATTATCCTCATTGCTGCACAGAAGAATTACGTCCTGGAAGCACCGCTGGGTGCGAGGCCTGCTGCTGATGCAACTGACGACGTTAAGAACGTCTGGCAGAGCAAAGATGATGACTACTCGATAGTTCAATGTGCCATGCTTTACGGCTTAGAACCGGGTCTTCAACGACGTCTTCCAGGAGTTGAAGCTAATATTTCAAGCAAATGCCCGGATTGAGAGATATGAAGTCTCCAATAAGTTCTATAGCTGCAAGATGGAGGAGAACAGTTCTGTCAGTGAACATATACTCAAAATGTCTGGGTATAATAATCACTTGATTCAACTGGGAGTTAATCTTTCGGGTGATTGCGTCATTGACAGAATTCTCCAATCACTTCCACCTAGCTACAAGAGCTTCGTGATGAACTATCATATGCAAGGGATGGATAAGACAATTCCCGAGCTCTTCGCAATGCTAAAAGCTGCGGAGGTAGAAATCAAGAAGGAGCATCAAGTGTTGATGGTCAACAAGACCACTAGTTTCAAGAAAAAGGGCAAGGGGAAGAAGAAGGGGAACTTCAAGAAGAACAGCAAGCAAGTTGCTACTTAGGAGAAGAAACCCAAGTCTGGACCTAAGCATGAAACTAAGTGCTTCTACTGCAAGCAGACTGGTCACTGGAAGCAGAACTACCCCAAGTATTTGGCGAATGAGAAGGATGGCAAGGTGAACAAAGGTATATGTGATATACATGTTATTGATGTGTACCTTACTAGAGCTCGCAGTAGCACCTGGGTATTTGATACTGGTTCTGTTGCTAATATTTGCAACTCAAAACAGGGACTACGGATTAAGCGAACACTGGCGAAGGAAGAGGTGACGATGCGCGTGGAAAATGGTTCCAAAGTCGATGTGATCGCGGTCGACATGCTACCTCTACATCTACCATCGGGATTAGTATTAGACCTAAATAATTGTTATTTGGTGCCAGCGTTGAGCATGAACATTATATCTGGATCTTGTTTAATGCGAGACGGTTATTCATTTAAATCAGAGAATAATGGTTGTTCTATTTATATGAGTAATATCTTTTATGGTCATGCACCCTTGAAGAGTGGTCTATTTTTGATGAATCTCGATAGTAGTGATACACATATTCATAATGTTGAAGCCAAAAGATGCAGAGTTGATAATGATAGTGCAACTTATTTGTGGCACTGCCGTTTAGGTCATATCGGTGTAAAGCGCATGAAGAAACTCCATACTGATGGACTTTTGGAACCACTTGATTATGAATCACTTGGTACTTGCGAACCGTGCCTCATGGGCAAGATGACTAAAACGCCATTCTCCGGTACTATGGAGAGAGCAACAGATTTGTTGGAAATCATATATACAGATGTATGTAGTCCAATGAATGTTGAAGCTCGTGGCGGATATCGTTATTTTCTCACCTTCACAGATGATTTAAGCAGATATGGGTATATCTACTTAATGAAACATAAGTCTGAAACATTTGAAAAGTTCAAAGAATTTCAGAGTGAAGTTGAAAATCATCGTAACAAGAAAATAAAGTTTCTATGATCTGATCGTGGAGGAGAATATTTGAGTTACGAGTTTGGTTTACATTTGAAACAATGCGGAATAGTTTCGCAACTCACGCCACCCGGAACACCACAGCGTAATGGTGTGTCCGAACGTCGTAATCGTACTTTACTTGATATGGTGCGATCTATGATGTCTCTTACAAATTTACCGCTATCGTTTTGGGGTTATGCTTTAGAGACGGCCGCATTCATGTTAAATAGGGCACCATCAAAATCCGTTGAGACGACGCCTTATGAATATGGTTTGGCAAGAAACCAAAGTTGTCGTTTCTGAAAGTTTGGGGCTGCGATGCTTATGTGAAAAGCTTCAACCTGATAAGCTCGAACCCAAATCGGAGAAATGTGTCTTCATAGGATACCCGAAGGAGACTGTTGGGTACACCTTCTATCACAGATCCGAAGGCAAGACGTTTGTTGCTAAGAATGGATCCTTTCTAGAGAAGGAGTTTCTCTCGAAAGAAGTGGGTGGGAGGAAAGTAGAACTTGATGAGGTAACTGTACCTGCTCCCTTATTGGAAAGTAGTACATCACAGAAACCGGTTTCTGTGACACCTACACCAATTAGTGAGGAAGCTAATGATGATGATCATGAAACTTCAGAACAAGTTACTACTGAACCTCGTAGATCAACCAGAGTAAGATCCGCACCAAAGTGGTACGGTAATCCTGTTCTGGAAGTCATGCTACTAGATCATGATGAACCTACGAACTATGAAGAAGCAATGCTGAGCCCAGATTCCGCAAAATGGCTTGAAGACATGAAATCTGAGATGGGATCCATGTATGAGAACAAAGTGTGGACTTTGGTTGACTTGCCCAATGATCGGCAAGCAATTGAAAATAAATGGATCTTCAATAAGAAGACTGACGCTGACGGTAATGTTACTATCTACAAAGCTCGACTTGTCGCAAAAGGTTTTCGACAAGTTCAAGGAATTGACTATGATGAGACCTTCTCACCCGTAGCAATGCTTAAGTTTGTCTGAATCATGTTAGCAATTGCCGCACTTTATGATTATGAAATTTGGCAGATGGATGTCAAATCTGCATTCCTGAATGGATTTCTGGAAGAAGAGTTGTATATGATGCAGCCGGAAGGTTTTGTCGATCCAAAAGGATCTAACAAAGTGTGCAAGCTCCAGTAATCCATTTATGGACTGGTACAAGCATCTCGGAGTAGGAATAAACGCTTTGATAGAGTGATCAAAGTATTTGGTTTTGTACAGACTTTTGGAGAAGCCTGTATTTACAAGAAAGTGAGTGGGAGCTCTGTAGCATTTCTGATATTATATGTGGATGACATATTGCTAATCGGAAATGATATAGAATTTCTGGATAGCATAAAGGGATACTTGAATAAGAGTTTTTCAATGAAAGACCTCGGTGAAGCTGCTTACATATTGGGCATTAAGATCTATAGAGATAGATCAAGACGCTTAATTGGACTTTCACAAAGCACATACCTTGACAAAGTTTTGAAGAAGTTCAAAATGGATCAAGCAAAGAAATGATTCTTGCCTGTGTTACAAGGTGTGAAGTTGAGTAAGACTCAATGCCTGACCACTACAGAAGATAGAGAGAAAATGAAAGGTGTTCCCTATGCTTCAGCCATAGGCTCTATCATGTATGCAATGTTGTGTACCAGACCTGATGTGTGCCTTGCTATAAGTCTAGCAGGGAGGTACCAAAGTAATTGTAACATCCCAAATTTTCAATTTGGAATGTTATACACTAGATCATATGCATATCATATTTTCTTGCATTTTGGTTGATCCTAGAAATTTCACGCAACTCAAGGACCCTCGGAGAGAGTTGGAGATTTCGTTATTTTCATATTTGAGAGTTCTCTCGAATTTTGAAAATAGGATCATTTGATTTATTTATTTTATCTTCAATAATTTTTTCGGTGTCAAAATATATGAGAGAGGGAATAATATGACTTTCCCAAATTTAGGAAAAATGAAGATATAATAAATAGATCAATTTTGCTTTCCGGTGTTTATTTGCATTTTATTTGGATAGGGAAAAATGCGCGTTTTCAAAAATTGCATTTTAGGTCCGGAGAAAAGTTCATTTTGTTCGGCTCATTTTTAGGAGTCGGGGAAAATTTACTTTAGATTTTTCGGAGTTCGTTTAGATCCCTTTTTGTTTTTTTTTCTTTTCTGCGCGAGGAAACTATTTAAAAAAAATTTGAGCAGCGCCTTGGGCCAAAGGCCCAAGCCAACCCACCTACCGCCGCGCTCCCAGGCGCCAGGCGCCGAGCCAGGAGCCGGTCGGCCGCCGCCGCCTCTTGCTAGGACCGAATCCTTTTAGGATTCTAGGGCGCCCCCTTGTCCCTTTTCCTTATTCCGTTTATTTTCTAGATCTTTCCTACTCCTATTCTAATTCCTTGTCCTCTACCCCAAGTAAACCCCTCCCCTCCCCAATATAAATACCCAAGCACCCCCCCCTCTAAACACATCAAATCAAAGCTCTCCTCCACACCGCGCCCTGCGTCACCGCCGCCGCGCCGCATCACACCGCGCCCTGCGTCACCGTCGCCGAGCCGCCTCACCCGCGCCGCCGCCGCACCTTGCCGCCACCGCCCCACACCCCGCGCCGCCGCCGCACCTTGCCGTCGCCGCCCCACACCCCACGCCGCCGCCGCACCTTACCGCCGCCGCCCCACACCCGCGCCGCCGCCGCACCTTGCCCACGCCGCCGCCCTACGCCGACGCCGCCGGAGCCCCGTTCACCGGAGACCTCGCCAAGGTTGCCCCGCGCTACATCTATTCTTTTTCCCGGATCGTTTTCTTCTAATCGTTCCGATTCTTTTCTTCTCTAAACCGTTCCGGTTTTCTAGATCAGTTTTTCGATCGGTTTTTCTTCTCCGAAACCCTAGATCGGATTCGTTTTCTTCTCCGATTTAGTTGCCTTTGGACCGTTCGCCGGACCGTTCGTCCTAACGAACGTGATCACCGGATTCTTCTAGGTTAACGACATCCGCTCGTTTAACCGTTCTTCTTTTTCTTTTCGTCGGATTTATTCCGCGATCGCGATCTCTGATCCGATCTTCTTCCTAGTCTATTTTTCCGCTCGTTTATCGGAATCAGGTGATTCAAGCGCCTGGAGTTTCGTCTCGAAACCGCCGTTCCGTCTAATCAACTTGAACAAGCTTTTGCTACAGTAAAATTTTGACCTAGTTTCAACTTGCTAGAACCGAGTTGTTTTCTTCCGCCGTTTGTTTTTCGTTCTTTCTTGCAACCGGAGTTCTTAAGTTGAACTACCTGGTTCGTTCTCTTGTTCGAGTTTTACCTGTGCATTAGATGAGTACTTATTGTATGCTTGTTGTTTGTCTGCGATAGATTACCCGGATTGCGCCGCTTGTTACTTCGAAACCCTAGGACTCGCGGATCATCAGCAAGGCAAGTAACACTTTGATCATACCTTTTCTACAACCCATGTTGTACTGCATTAGATCAATCCTCACACATTGCATGATTAGGATCTAATTAAATTGTGGGATGGGAAGTAGATGAGGTAGTACCTATTACCTGTATTATTATGAAACCTTTGGGAGTTACTTCTACGTTTGCTTATTATGCCATGCTTTGCTAGTAGACGTGGATTGGGTGAGTGATATCCATGACAGATGTGAGATTGATAATTTTAATGGTTTATCTAAGGTGGCAAATTAAACACACATCTGGGTGGATTGAGGCACCTGATGTCTATCAGGACTTGCCTGTTTTTTTGGACCGCCACCCAGGCTCAAAGGGATCATAAGATAATTCATGCTAGAAACTTCCGTGTGCAGCCACATGCTACTATGGGCTCTAGCATAGTTGACTAAGTTGTGCGAACTCTTACGGGGTGGACTAGCAGATGTAGGGGATGTAGGTGTACCGGTCTACCCCACATGTAAGGTGCTAGCGCTTCTGAAAGACTATGTCTCGGTCATCCGTCTTCTCAAACACCATGTAGTGCGAGAAACCAAACGGAGGCGATCGAGTCTTGTGGGGAAAAGTGCGCAAACCTCTGCAGAGTTAACAAACTAATCATGATTAGCCGTGTCCCCGGTTATGGACAACTTGAGTATCTAGTACTTGAATATCATTGTGAATCTCAACATGTTACTTCTAATTAATGTTATTGGGTTTTAATTACTTTTAATTGGGATTGAGAATGCTGTCAACCATTCTCAATGTTTCACAACCACCATGATAGTAAATAAAATTTATTCCTTTGCAGTAGGGAAAAACTAGCTTTACGCAAAACTGTAACCATAGAGCTTTCCACCAGCCATATATGCATATAGTATAGCTGTTTCATTCCATTACTCTCTATGTGTTACTTTGCCAGCATATTCCATGTGCTGACCCGTTTTCGGGCTGCAACGTTAATGTTGCAGACTTTTCAGACGATGATTGAGGTGCGTTTAGGTCGTGGTTCTATACTCAGTGATGCCGCTGGAGTTGATGGACCCATTTATCTTCCAAGTCTTCCGCTGTTATCTTTAAAATATGGCCTTAAGTCATATTTATTGTAACAAGTTTTTTTTTGAGCCATCGATGTAATAAGTGTGTGATTGCAACTCTGCTATGAAACCTCGATGTACTGTGTGGTGTCAGCATTACTGATCCAGGGATGACACCGTAGCACAGTAGACGTGATCCATTTGGGTCAGGTCGCTACAGTAATCCAGGAGTGGATCACTGGACAGCGGTCAAGAACATCCTGAAATACCTGAAAAGGACTAAGGATATGTTTCTCGTATATGGAGGTGACAAAGAGCTCATCGTAAATGGTTACGTTGATGCAAGCTTTGACACTGATCTGGACGATTCTAAATCGCAAACCGGATACGTATTTACATTAAACGGTGGAGCTGTCAGTTGGTGCAGTTCTAAACACAGCGTCGTGGCGGGATCTACATGTGAAGCGGAGTACATAGCTGCTTCGGAAGGAGCAAACGAAGGAGTCTGGATGAAGGAGTTCATATCCGATCTAGGTGTCATACCTAGTGCATCTGGTCCAATGAAAATCTTTTGTGATAATACTGGTGCAATTGCCTTAGCAAAGGAATCCAGATTTCACAAGAGAACCAAGCACATCAAGAGACGCTTCAATTCCATCCGCGATCTAGTCCAGGTGGGAGACATAGAGATTTGCAAGATACATACGGATCTGAATGTAGCAGACCCATTGACTAAGCCTCTTCCACGAGCAAAACATGATCAGCACCAAGGCTCCATGGGTGTTAGAATCATTACTGTGTAATCTAGATTATTGACTCTAGTGCAAGTGGGAGACTGAAGGAAATATGCCCTAGAGGCAATAATAAAGTTATTATTTATTTCCTTATATCATGATAAATGTTTATTATTCATGCTAGAATTTTATTAACCGGAAACGTAATACTTGTGTGAATACATAGACAAACAAAGTGTCACTAGTATGCCTCTACTTGACTAGCTCGTTAATCGAAGATGGTTATGTTTCCTAACCATAGACATGAGTTGTCATTTGATTAACGGGATCACATCATTAGGAGAATGATGTGATTGACATGACCCATTCCATTAGCTTAGCACCCGATCGTTTAGTATGTTGCTATTGCTTTCTTCATGACTTATACATGTTCATATGACTATGAGATTATGCAACTCCCGTTTACTAGAGGAACACTTTGTGTGCTACCAAATGTCACAACGTAACTGGGTGATTATAAAGGTGCTCTACAGGTGTCTCCAAAGGTACATGTTGGGTTGGCGTATTTCGAGATTAGGATTTGTCGCTCCGATTGTCGGAGAGGTATCTCTGGGCCCTCTCGGTAATACACATCACTTAAGCCTTGCAAGCAATGCAACTAATAAGTTAGTTGCAAGATGATGTATTACGGAACGAGTAAAGAGAATTGCCGGTAACGAGATTGAACTAGGTATTGAGATACCGACGATCGAATCTCGGGCAAGTAACATACCGATGACAAAGGGAACAACGTATTTGTTATGCGGTCTGACCGATAAAGATCTTCGTAGAATATGTAGGAGCCAATATGAGCATCCAGGTTCCGCTATTGGTTATTGACCAGAGACGTGTCTCGGTCATGTCTACATTGTTCTTGAACCCGTAGGGTCCACACGCTTAACGTTACGATGACAGTTTCATTATGAGTTTATATATTTTGATGTACCGAAGGTTGTTCGGAATCCTGGATGTGATCACAGACTTGACGAGGAGTCTCGAAATGGTCGAGACATAAAGATTGATATATTGGACGACTATGTTTGGACACCGAAAAGGTTCCGGGTAAGATTGGGACAACACCGGATCACCGGGAGGTTATCGGACCCCCCGGGAGGTATATGGGCCTTATTGGGCCTTAGTGGAAAGGAGGGGAAAGGAGCAAGGGAGGGGGCGCGCGCCCCCAAGCCCAATCCGAATTGGGAGAGGGTCCGGCCCCCCTTTCCTTCCTCCCTCCTTCCTCTTCCTTCCCTCTCCTACTCCTAATAGGAAAAAGGGGAGTCCTACTCCCGGTGGGAGTTGGCCTCCCCCCCTTGGGCGCGCCACCCTCCTTGGCTGGCCCCCTCCTCCACTCCTTTATATACGGGGGCAGGGGGGCACCCCAGAGACACAACAATTGATCATTGATCTCTTAGCCGTGTGCGGTGCCCCCCTCCACCATAATCCTTGATAATATTGTAGCGGTGCTTAGGCGAAGCCCTGCAATGGTAGAACATCAAGATCGTCACCACGCCGTCATGCTGACGGAAATCATCCGCGACACTTTGCTGGATCAGAGTCCGGGGATCGTCATCGAGCTGAACGTGTGCAAAAACTCGGAGGTCCGTAGTTTCGGTGCTTGATCGGTCGGGCCGTGAAGACGTACGACTACATCAACCGCGTTGTTATAACGCTTCCGCTTCCGGTCTACGAGGGTATGTAGACAACACTCTCCCCTCTCGTTGCTGTGCATCACCATGATCTTGCATGTGCGTAGGAATTTTTTTGAAATTACTACGTTCCCCAACAGTGGCATCAGAGCCTAGGTTTTATGTGTTGATGTTATATGCATGAGTAGAACACAAGTGAGTTGTGGGCGATATAAGTCATACTGCTTACCAGCATGTCATACTTTGGTTCGGCGGTATTGTTGGATGAAGCGGCCCGGACCGACATTACGTGTACGCTTACGTGAGACTGGTTCTACCGACGTGCTTTGCACACAGGTGGCTGGTGGGTGTCAGTTTCTCCAACTTTAGTTGAACCGAGTGTGGCTACGCCCGGTCCTTGCGAAGGTTAAAACAACACCAACTTGATAAACTATCGTTGTGGTTTTTGATGCGTAGGTAAGATTGGTTCTTGCTAAGCCCGTAGCAGCCACGTAAAACTTACAACAAACAAAGTAGAGGACGTCTAACTTGTTTTTGCAGGGCATGTTGTGATGTGATATGGTCAAGGCATGATGCTAAATTTTATTGTATGAGATGATCATGTTTTGTAACCAAGTTATCGGCAACTGGCAGGAGCTATATGGTTGTCGCTTTATTGTATGCAATGCAATCGCCCTGTAATGCTTTACTTTATCACTAAGCGGTAGCGATAGTTGTAGAAGCATAAGATTGGCGAGACGACAATGATGCTACGATGGAGATCAAGGTGTCGCGCCGGTGACGATGGTGATCATGACGATGCTTCGGAGATGGAGATCACAAGCACAAGATGATGGCCATATCATATCACTTATATTGATTGCATGTGATGTTTATCTTTTATGCATCTTATCTTGCTTTGATTGACGGTAGCATTATAAGATGATCTCTTACTAAATTTCAAGATAAAAGTGTTCTCCCTGAGTATGCACCATTGCCAAAGTTCATCGTGCCTAGACACCACGTGATGATCGGGTGTGATAAGCTCTACGTCCATCTACAACGGGTGCAAGCCAGTTTTGCACACGCAGAATACTCAGGTTAAACTTGACGAGCCTAGCATATGCAGATATGGCCTCGGAACACTGAGACCGAAAGGTCGAGCGTGAATCATATAGTAGATATGATCAACATAGTGATGTTCACCATTGAAAACTACTCCATTTCACGTGATGATCGGTTATGGTTTAGTTGATTTGGATCACGTCATCACTTAGAAGATTAGAGGGATGCCTTTCTAAGTGAGAGTTCTTAAGTAATATGATTAATTGAACTGAAATTTATCATGAACTTAGTACCTGATAGTATCTTGCTTGTTTATGTTTGATTGTAGATAGATGGCCCGTGCTGTTGTTCCGTTGAATTTTAATGCGTTCCTTGAGAAAGCAAAGTTGAAAGATGATGGTAGCAATTATACGGACTGGGTCCGTAACTTGAGGATTATCCTCATTGCTGCACAGAAGAATTACGTCCTGGAAGCACCGCTAGGTGCCAGGCCTGCTGCTGATGCAACTGACGACGTTAAGAACGTCTGGCAGAGCAAAGCTGATGACTACTCGATAGTTCAATGTGCCATGCTTTACGGCT